>NW_017670373.1:395731-470802 GCF_001879085.1 Nicotiana attenuata | reverse complement strand
AAAGGGGGACTAAAAACCGGAGGGTTTAGTTCAAAAACTTGGAAAAATTGGATTTGGGAGCTCGGGATTAGGCGATTTTTGAGTAGGGATTTTTCACCTGTGTGTTTTGGGTAAGTGATTCTTACTCGTTTTTTTATTGTTTTCCACGAATCTATGCTTAAATTCATCCTTTGAATTCGAATTTGGGGTGGAAAAATTGAAGAAAAGTTGGAAAAGGTTCTTAGACCTAACAATTGAATTTGGATCACGATTTTGATGTTGGATTGGGATAATTTTGATATAAATGAACTCGTGAGAGTGTGAGGATTCTAGAAATGTAAATTTTACCCGATTCTGAGACGTGGGCCAGAGGGGTATTTTGGTCATTTTACCTAATTTAGCGTATTAGCTTAGAGTTTATTTGTAGAATCAGTTACTTGAAGTATTATTTACATTATGCAATTGAATTGAATAGATTTGGGCCATTTGGAGTCGAATACTCGTGGCAAGAACATGGTTTCGGGTTGATTATTGAGCCGGTTCGAGGTAAGTGGCTTGTCTAACCTTGTGTGGGGGACATTCCCCTTAGGATTGATATTGTGATAATTGAAATGCCTTGTACGTGAGGTGACGAGTGCGTACTTGTGCTAATTGTTGGAAATCCGGTTTTTCATTAAAAATAGCCTTAAATTGTGTTCTTCCTTTTCTTGCTTACTCTACTTGGAATTTAAGCCTGCTGTTAGCCTAGGAAAGCATGTCTAATTGACTAAATTGCTCTGTTTGCTTTAACTGCCTTAATTGTATTATGTGAAGCATGCTAGGTTAGAATTGCCTGTTTTACTTTGGTATGAAGTTGAGCTTAGTTGAGTATTCCCTTGTTATTATTGTGTGTTTTACTTTGGGACTACGGGACGGCATCCCGGGAGATCCCCTATAAGTATTTATGATCGAGCTGAGGTGCGGGATACCGAGAGATCCATGGCACGTATATTTAGGATACTAAGAGATCTTCGGGATACCAAGAGATCCCCAGGTATATATTGAGGATACTAAGAGATCCTCGGGATACTGAGAGACCCCTGGTTATTATCCTTGTGAATGTTTTGCCTCTGTATCAATTGTAGTTATCTTTATAACCTGTGATACTTTTATTGCTACACTTATTTATACTGTTCTTATCCACACTGTCGAACTTTATATATTTATTTAACCTCAGTAGAGCCCTGACCTTCCTCGTCACTACCCGACCGAGGTTAGGCTTGGCACTTACTGAGTACCGCTGTGGTGTACTCATGCCCTTCCTGCGCATGTTTTTCATGTGCAGATCCAGGTACCTCTACTCAGACTTACCATCCTTGAGGCGAGGCGATCTTACGGAGACTTCGAGGTATATCTGCCGCGTCCGCAGACCGAGGAGTCTCTCTCTCCATTCTCTCTTGTAGTGATAGCCCTTCTATCTTTACTGTTGATGTAGACATTCCGGAGTTAGAGCATTTTTACTATATTCGTAGCTTGTGATTCATGGGTTTCCTGGTTTTGGGAATATGTATTAGTTTTTGAGTGTTAACGTTGTGTATGCCGAGCGGCACTCTTAAACGTTGTTTTATTACTCTATCTCTGTTTTAACTTGTTTCCTTCTGCAAATTTGGTTTATTTTTCCGCATTTTAGGCTTACCTAGTCGTAGAGACTAGGTGCCATCACGATGGTTCACGGAGGGCGAACCGGGGTCGTGACAGACAAGACCTTCAATGAAAATTCTATTAGTAATAATAACAAAATTAATACTTTCAACATCAGTATTAATTCGACTTATACCTTCAGCAAGGAGATCGTGAATAATCACTTGCAATTCCTGGACTTGGGTAATAGCAGACTTGCTATCTACCACTTTGTAGTCCAAAAATTTAGTGGCAACGAATTTCTTCAACCCGACATCTTCATTTTTGTATTTCCTTTCAAGAGCAATCGACAATTCTTTTGACATCTCCACATTACTATAGACGTTATACAGATCGTCCTCCAGTCCGCTAAGAATGTAATTTTTGCATAGAAAATCAGAATGATGTAACGACCCGACTGGTCGTTTTGAGAATTTAAGCTTCGTTCAGCAGCGTAAGTTCTGGAACAGCTTCACAATATGGGTATCGACTTGCGTGCATGGTTGAATTCAGTTAACGGATGATTCAGAGTCGAAATAGGAGAAGGAATCTAGCTTTTGGAAGCTTAAGCGGTGAGAATTTGACCGGAATTGGACTTTTGAGTGAACGGCTCTGGAATGGGTTTTGGGTGATTCAACAGCTTCGTATTGTGATGTGGGTCTTAGGCGTACGTCCGGATTCGGATTTGGAGGTCCATAGGGTAAATTGAGGCGTTTTGGTGAAAGTTGGAAAAGTTAAAGTTTGGAAAATGGAGAAGTTTGACCCATAGTTGACTTTTGTGATAACAGGGTCGGAATGCGATTTTGAGAGTTGGAGCAGCTCCGCTATGTCATTTTGGACTTGTCTGCAAAATTCGGCGTCATTCTGAGTTGATTTGATTGGTTTCGGCACGAGTTTTCAGAGTTGGAAGATTTGGAAGTTCATAGTTCGATTCATAGCGCAATTTGTATTTTCCGGCATTGTTTGATATGATTTGAGACCTCGAGCGAGTCCATTTTTAGGTTATAGAACTTGTTTGTGTGTTTAGACGGGGTCCAGGGGGCCTCGGGTGTGTTTCCGACAAGTTTTAGATGTTTTGCGTGGTTTTGGAACAGGTCTGGCTCTGGTGTTTTCGCACCTGCGACCTTGGAGCGCAGGTGCGGCTCCGCTTCTGCGTGAGCCCAGCCGCTTCTATGTTAGCCCATCCGCTTCTGCGGTCATGAAGACCTGGGAGCTTGCACGCTTTTGCGAAGGCTGGCATGCAGGTGCGATGGCCGCTTCTGCGGTCCAGCGACCGCACCTTCGGAGAATTTATGCTCCTGCGGTTTCCCTTTCGCTTCTGCGGCGCCGCTGGTGTGGCTTTATATCCACAAATACGGTCTCAGGCCAATTATCCCAAATTCGCAGATGCGGTCTCTTTCTCTTAAATGCGGTCCCGCAGATGCGGTTTCTTGACCGCAGATGCGGAAGTCCTGGCAGAGTCCTTTATATCGAGGGTTAGCCATTTTCTTCATATTTTGAGTTTTAAACTTTGGATTTGGGAGCTTCTTTTGGGGTTTTTCAAGCAAATCGATTGAGCAAGTGTTCTTCACCTGAATCTAACATATATCTTCATTTTTATCATTTAATTTGAGGGACCAAATGGTATTGGAATTTGATAAATTTTTTATGGTTGAACTCATATTGGAATGGGTATTCGGATTTTGTAAAAATTGTCGGGTTCCGAGGTGCGGGCCCGGGGGTCGACTTTTGGGCCGATTTTTGGATTTTGTTAAAGATTGAGACTTTATGATCCGAAATAGTTTCTTATGTGTTTTATTTGTGCCTTGAAGTTATTTTGGTTGGATTTGAGCCGTCTGGAGATCTTTCCACCCGAGAAGTGCATTTTAGAGTATCGGTATGTCGTCTTTGAGGTAAGTATCTTGCCTAACCTTGTGTGGGGGACTTCCCCTTAGGATTTGAGTCTTCTGTGTTGATTGTAGTTCGTGTACGCGAGGTGACGAGTGCATACTCAGACTTATTTGTGGGGAATTGGACTTTTAGGGTTCTTATATTCACTATGTATGGGGTTATTCTTGATATGACTGAGTTCCTGCTTATTAGTTTCATCTCTACATGCTTAATTGGAATTAATTGCTTCATGATTCACTCTTATTGCCTAATTGTCATCTTATTTGATTTAACTGAAGAATTTTGTCTCTCTTATTGTCATGCTATCTTTTCATAACTGTCTGTGTTATTTGAGATTTATTATCATCCCTCCTATAATTGTCTAGTCTTAAGTGAAGCTAAGATCACCTTTCCTTAATTGAATTGTCGAATATTCTCGTAACTTTCCAACCTTAAAAGAAGTTTAGATAACCTATATCTGTGTTCACTTGCCTTTATTTGGAACTACTGGACTCAGGTTGATTTCCTTGTTATTGACTTGTATATTGTGGGATCGTTACTACATGTTAGTTTTCCCTTTCGTTGAACTGTTCCCTTTATGCCTTTCATTTCCTTACTGTGGTTATTCCTTGTGAACTGGTTCTACCATTTCCTTGTGATTTAAAGTTTTGGAGTGGATGGGTTGTTGTTGTGCTGGTTGTGTTGGTGCACGAGGTTTCTGTCGTGCGGCTATTGTTATAGGGTTGCACGAGGTCTTTGCCTGTGATAACCCAAAAGGTCATCTCGTGTTTTAGAAACCAATTTGGGGTTTCGAGGCCTTTATGACCTCATTTTCTTCCTCCTCGATTTGTGTGCGCAATCCGGGAATATATCCGAAAAGCCTTTATGTGAAAATTTGAGAAAGATGCTAATTTTACCTTTAAAATTGAATTTAAGTTGACTTAAACATTTTAGGTAAACGAACCCGGACCCGTGATATGACTGTCCCGGAGGTTTTGTAGAAAAATATGGGACTTGGGCGTATGCCCGGAATTGAATTCCGAGGTCCCTAGCCCGAGAAATGAATTTTTGAAAGAAATTGTTTAACTGAAAATATAAGAGTTTTTGGAAATTTAACGATGTTTGAATTTGATGGTATCGGGCCCGTATCTTGGTTCCGGAGCCCAGTACAGGTTTAATGTGGTATTTAAGTTGTGCCTGTAAAATTTGGTAAGAAACGGAATTCATATGGTGTGATTCAGACCCTCGGTTGTGGAAATGGAAACGCTAATAGTTCTTGAGATTTTCTTTGATTTTGATGCTAAACTCGTAGTTCTAGGTGTTATTTTGGCGATTTGATCGCACGAGTAAGTCCGGATGATGTTTTTAGGTTGGTGTGCTTGTTTGGTTTGGAGATCCGAGGGCTCGGGTGAGTTTCAGATAGGTTTCGGGATGTTTTGGACTTAAGAACTTCTTTTGTATTGCTGTTTCTGGTGTCCTAATATTTTGTTCTTTGCGTTCACGATGCAGCTCACGCGAACGCGAAGTACAAACTGGGCTGGGGAGGGATTTCTTCTACGCGAATGTGAGGCCTTGGTCGCGAACGCGGAGCACTGGGGGGTTTGCTCTTCGCGAACGCGACTGGCCACACGCGAACGCGTAATATAATGGAGGTGGGCTTGGAATCGATCCTTTCCTCTACGCGAACGTGTATAGTGGTCCGCGAATGCGAAGACCAGGGGGGCATACCTTTCGCGAACGCATGGAAGATCTCGCGATTGCGTAAGCCTAAGGAAGGCTGCTCTTCGCGAACGCGACAGTGCTCATGCGAACACGATGAACACTGTCACCCAACACTTAAAACAGAATCAGAACGGGAATAAGGCCATAATTTCATATTTTCAAAAACTAGAAGGCATAGAGGAGATTTTCAAGAGTCAAGTTCTTCCAAAAAGTGTTGGTATATGATTCTAAACCACTTTCTTTCAATTACCCATTGCATTTCATCGATTTCATCCGAAAATCTAGGGTTTCCATGGTAGAAATTGGGGATTTGGGTAGAGTTAAGGCTTTTTGTATAATTGGAATTTAGACCTCGATTTGGGGTCGGATTTCGAAACTAATTGCATATTCGGGATCATGGGTGAATGTGTATTCGGGTTTTGGTCCGAACCTCTAGTTTTGACCAAGCGGGCCCGGGGTCGATTTTTTGGCTTTTTGGGGAAAATGATAGAAAACCTATAATTAAGCATTGGAGTTGAATTCTTTAGCATTTATTGATGTTTTAAAGTTAATTATGACTAGATACAAGTGAATTGGAGGCGAAATCTAGGGGGAAAGCGGTATTTGAGGCTTTAGTTGGCCGTGGAATCCGAGGTAAGTGTTTGGTCTAACCTTAGTTTGAGGGAATAGGTTTTGTGTCTTATTTGCTATGTGTTAGTGTCGAGTACGACGTATAGGTGAGGTGACGAGTATCTATACGTTGGTGTCAAGCATGCCCGTGAGTCTTCTATTACGATTGTTGTGATTTTATTATGTATTGTTCATGCTTAAATTGATGATTAGCACTATGGAACAAGACTTATGATAAATTCTTAGTAATTGACCATTGTCGAGTATTGGCTCAAGTTGAGGTTTATTTTGTGAAGTAACTGTTGAAACTAGATTGGTTATAGCTGATTCCCTTGTAGGGATGATATTGTTTCTATTGTTGACTCCCTTGCCGGGACGGTATTGTTTCTATTGATGTTTCTATTGTTGATTCCCTTGCCAGGATGTTATCATTTCATTTGTTTGGGTGAGGAAGAGTGTAAACCACGAAGGGTGATGCCGTGCATGATATTGAGAGTAAGAGTTAATGCACGAAGGGTGATGCCGTGCGGATATTGTGAGTGTTAATGCACGAAGGGTGATGCCGTGCCATATTAATGAAATTAAAAGGACGAAGGGTGATGCCGTGCCATGATTATAAGAGAGTAAAAGCACGAAGGGTGATGCCGTGCCGTTTCTGTTGATCTCTATGTTGAGGACGAGAGTAAAGGCACGAAGGGTGATGTCGTGCACTTGTTACTGTGTTACTATTTCTGTTGCTTCAAGTTTGATATTTACTTTGTCGCTTTACTTTATTATTGTCATAACTTGATATTCCCCTCAGTATGTTTCCCCTTTTTTCCGTCTTATTCTATTTAATTCTTGTTATTATTGCTTCTCGTATATGATTTAATTGCACATGTTTATATGGTTGTTGCGACCTAGCCTCGTCACTACTTCGTCGAGGTTAGGCTCGACACTTACCAGTACATGGGGTTGGTTGTACTGATACTACACTCTGCACTTTTTATGCAGATCTCGGTACTGGACGCTACAGACCGTAGTTCGAGGTTGCTGCTTTCAGTCCAGTGGAGGCCTGAGGTAGTCTTGCAGGTGTCCGTAGGACTTGGCGTCCCCTTCTATCATATTTCCTTTCTGTTTTTATCTATTTCTAAGACAGATTTGTATTTTCTTATTCAAACCACTGTTTGTAGTATTTGTAGACAGTTCGTGAAACTGTGACACCAGTTCTGGGTGGAGTTTTATTATAGATTTCGTATTAGTATTCAGTTAAACGGTTAAATTTTGTACTTCCGCATTTTTGTTTTCCACTGTTTCCCTTATATCATCTGGTAAACTGTTAAAGATAAAGGAAAAAGGTAAAACAATCAAAAACATTGGCTTGCCTAGCGGGTTCAATGTTAGGCGCCATCACGGGTGGGAAATTCGGGCCGTGACATTGTCATGCGGTTGTTGTTACGGGGTTGCACGAGGTTTCTGTTGTGCTATTCCTACTATTGATATATTGCACATGCGACGTGACAAGGCAGGATATATATATATATATATATATATATATATATAATATATATTATATATATATATATATATCTATATATATATATATATATATATATATATATATATATGTGTTTGTGTGTGTTGTGTGGGTGTGGGGGGGGGTTGCGCATGTGGCGAGACAAGGTGAGAACATTATGATGCACGTGTGGCGGAACAAGGCGGGCACTCACTATATTATTATTGCACACGTGGAAGACAAGGCGGGCTATGTCAGGAATTGATTGTGATGATTTGTAATGGCCCGAGGGCGTTTTTGTTGTTGATATTGTGTTGTGGTATGCTTACCTGTATGAGTTTTATCTCGTGAAGTTGTGAGAAAACATCTTACGTGCTATCCGTTCTTTTCCTTATGCTAATTAGTTGGTGGGAACTATGTTAGAGCACTTGCACAAGCCTACGCGTAGTTGAACACTCCTATTGGATATGAAGTTCTCCTGATATTGCTGAGTATAGATGTACACCCTCGTTTACTTGCCACACATGTGAGAGTGGCTCTAGTTAGCAAGTGAGTTGTCAGCATGACCATGAGGCGTGATGGGGGCACAGGATGCCAAGTGTTAGGGTTCAGGTATTGGGACCCGTGAGCTGTAAGTTTGTCCGAGGTTCGTACCTCGTGGAGTTTGTCGGCTAAGACCTGATGTGAACACTGCCGTAGGTTCTGAGTTATTGCTTACCTTTACTGTATTTGTGATTTAGGATTTGGGTTTGTGTTTTTGCTCGCTCTTCTATGTCATAATTATGGTATTTTCGCTGTTACTTGTTGTTTTCTTCCCTTATTGTGATTGTCGTATTGTTAGCCATATCGTGTTGTCTTTATATATACATCATGTTCTGTTGTCCCTATGCTTATATTTGTACAGTTTATTAGACTAGTAGGTGTCTTGACTGTTCCTCGTCACTACTCCACCGAGGTTAGTTTTGATACTTACTGGGCACCGCTGCGGTGTGCTCATGCTACTCTTCTACACATTTTTTTATGTGCAGACCCAGGTATTGATCGCTAGTAGCTGTGCGGATCATTTCTGAGGAGACTCAAGGTAAACCCGCTGCTTCGTTCGCATGCTTCGGAGTCACCTTCTTACTTGTATTCAACTATTTTCACTCTTTTCCAACTGTTATATTTAGAAGTGGTAGCTAACTCTGTTGAGCTTATGACTTGTACTACCGGGTTTTGAGGATATGTTCATTGTATAAAGGATTCATTCCAGAAGAATTTTAGATGTTATTATTTATTGTTGTTATTCCGTAAATATTAGGCTTACCTATTCCTTAAGACTAGGTGCCATCACGAAACCCAGCGGAGGGAAATTGGGTCGTGACAAATGCTTCCACGCCTCAATCATGAGAAAGCGTTCATTCTCATGAGTTTCTTCGGGCAGAACAGGAACATCTTCTTTAATGAACTTCAGTAGACTTAAAGTTATCAAGTAGAAGAACATCTTTTGCTGCCACCGCTTGAAATCGATCCCGGAAAATTTTTCGAGTTTTTCTGTCGGTGCCAATGCCGGTGTTGTTCGGCTTGTCGATGCATTGGCAGTCACCATAGGAACAGCCTAGTTCCCGGTGTCATTCATCATTTCTGTAAAAGAATGACACAAACAAACGTTAAAATCACGTAGATTTTAATATCCAATGGAGTAGAAAACCACAAAGTTTTTAGTCTCTAGAAACAGTGAATATAACACAAATACAGAAAATAATTAAATTCCTTAAGCTTGTTAGCAAACTATATTTGTAAAATAATTTTGGAGAAGATAAAATAACATATAAACAGAAATGTAAATGAAACAGAATTTAATGCGACACTGTTTCCTTAAGGAATTTAATTCCCTCCTGGTACCCAAGGTTGTGGAATATTTCCTCCCAGGATAGAACGAATTACACACTGGTATAGCAGTGCTTCAAACTCCAGTGTTTAAGCGAACACAAAGATCGGTAGAAAATCACACTTACTGTTGCTTTCTTTGTAGTTAAAACAATGCAAAAGAAAGGAGGAGAACTCAAAAATTCGTATGGAAAATCTGAGAGAATGGACTGCTATTTATAGCTAATATGTTGAGCTCAAATTGAAGAGGTGCATCTTTTCCGAAAGGCTGTTTACGTAAAACAGCCATAAAGTAAATAGCTATTTACGCAACAGTAAACCGGGAATTCATAATGAGGAGGAAACTTAATTTTCCGTTACTAAAACGGAAAACGGAAAACGGAAAAACGCTTAATATTTCGTTGGATTTAATATTAATTTTCCATTTACAAGAAACGGATATTTAATAATATTACGTTAATATTTACTATTATCAAATAAATTTGGTCCAAAAAATTAATCAATCAATCGATCATTTGACCAAATCCAAATCCAAATCCAAATCCGAAGCCGAAGCCGAGCGAGCGACGACGACGACGGCGCGAGGCTTGCCTTCTTCTTAACTCTTTAAGAGCTAGAAGAAGAGCAATTGTATATATACCCATCAAAAACCTTTTCCTCTTCCAATATGGGACAATGTCCCTTTGTCAAGAAGGGAATCTCAAATATTTCATTTTTCCTCCATTTCCAATTCACCCTCTTTTAAGCTACATTAAGCTTAAAAACCCAACAATCCCCAAAGGGCTATATCACGGAAGTATGCATGAAAAACTATGTGATTCGCAAGTAAGGATTAATCGCATCTAGATAAGTAGGTTTCCTTTTGAACTTTCCGTAGTTAACTTATGTCGGATATACTCGGTCAATCGGTAGATTTGATATCTTTGAACCGTCGAACTTTGGTGTATACCTAGACAACCATAAGTCACACAACCAACCCTTAACCGTCTATGGTTCTCATTGTTGTGTTCGTTTCACCATGAACACCGCTTGGTTTCATAAGTGTGTAGAGAACTGGCCTTACAAAATTCTCCTTGAAGCGGCTAACACTTCACACTTACATAGGTGATTCCTAAACGTGTCATCCCATAGATACATTATTTGATATACCCTGTACCAAATGTAGAAATTATTAAAAAGCCTTAATGCTTTATTCTTGGTACTGAACATTGTCTCATCACGAAAATGGACCAACTTTTAGTTGATAATGTTGAACCGTCATTAATGACTTTGTTTGATCTCCTTGAACCTAGATCTTGGGATCTCCAGTCTTGTAGGTAGAGTTACCGCCACAATGACTTGTTCTCGGCCATCCCATACCCCTCGATGATTTCTCAACTACCTCTCTAGTTAGACCTTTTGTAAGTGGATCCGACACATTATCACTTGACTTTACATAGTCAATCGTGATAATTCCTCTAGAGAGTAGGTGCGTAGCGGTATTATGTCTTCGTCGTATACGACGAGATCTACCGTTATACATAACGCTCCGAGCCCTTCCAATTGCAGCTTGACTATCGTAATGTATGCATATTGGTGCCAACGGTTTGGGCCAAAATGGAATGTCTTCCAAGGAATTCCGGAGCCATTCAGCTTCTTCACCAGCTTTATCTAAGGCTATGAACTCAGCCTCTATTGTTGAGCGGGCAATACAAGTTTGTTTGGACGACTTCCAAGATACCGCTCCTCCAAATAGTGAATATATATCCACTTGTGGACTTAGAATCGGTTGAACCGGTGATCCAATTTGCATCACAGTATCCCTCAATCACCGCAGGATATTTACTGTAGTGCAAAGCAAAGTCCTGGGTATGTTCCAAATATCCCAAAACTCGTTTCATTGCCATCCAATGAGATTGAGCTGGATTGCTCGTGTATCGACTCAATTTACTAACAGCACAAGCTATATCTGGTCGTGTACAATTCATGATATACATTAAGCATCCCAATACACGAGCATAATCCAATTGTGATATGCTTTGGACTTTGTTCTTTGCTAATGCAAGATTCACGTCAATTGGAGTCTTTGCAACTTTAGACCCTAAGTGCTTGAATTTTTCAAGTACTGTCTTAATATAATGAGATTGTGACAATGCCTATCCAACAATTTATATATAGTGTAGTTAGTGTACTATAATATATAATATGTATATAATCACTATGTATACATTATACACTAATGATATATTTATTATACACGTATTGTACAAAATTGGAAGCTGTGGAGGTCGAGCAGAGGCGGACCCAAGATTTGAGCGCAGCGGGGGCACCTCTATCTTTGACATAGATGTGTCAGCTAATAATGACAAAATTTGGCGCACTAACTCCTTGAAAACATAATGAATATGAGTCAGTGACCGAAAGGGTGTTCAAAAATATAAAAAAACGTAGTCAAATAAGATCAAGATTAAAAGTCTATTAAGCAATTCAAGCAGAGTCTTAGTCACTGTCGTTGAATCGGTAGATGTTTGCTACTTTGTCGAAGTGATCCTTGAAAGCAGAAGGGTTTTTAGAGTTTTTAATTATTGTTTTTGGGAAATTTTTGGTGAATTACTTAATTTTATACATGCCAAGAAAGTGATACTCCCTCCGTTTCATATTAGATGAGGTAGTTTGACTCGGCACGGAGTTTAAGAAAAAAGAAGAAGACTTTTGAAACTTGTGGTCTTAAAAGCTTAAGAGGTAAAAGGTTTGTGGGGTCATACCATTTGTGTGGCTATAAAAGCTTCTCATTAAGGGTAAATGGATAAAATGAAGAGTTTAAAGTTGAATTATTTCCAAATTTAGAAATGTGTCATTTGTTTTGGAACAGACTAAAAAGGAACGTACCTCATTTAATATGAAACGGAGGGAGTAATACTTATAAACTTAGACATAAGGATAAAGAAGGCGATTGGCTTTTTATACTAAATTTCATACATGTCAAGAAAGTGATAATGTTTATAAAGTTAGATATAAGGATAAAGAAGGTGATTGTGTTTACCGTGAAAATGGTAATAACAATTAAATTTGTTGATGGGACTCTAAAAATACGTGTTCTATTTTTATGCTAGTTGTTAAACAGATAATGCTATGTGTATGAAGTTTAGAGATGAAATGAGAGCTAAAGATAAGGTGATAATCAAACCGATAGGCTAGTCAATTGGGGCCACGAGGTCGATTCCAGGGCTTGGCTACGAGCTATCGAGGGTGATCGGGGTAGGGCTAACAGTTATAATAAAATCAATGAAGGCTCTTTATGGCCAATGATAAGCAATAAATGATGAACAAGTATGAAGATAATAAATGAAAGCAATAATAACGTGAAAGTATGTTAGAAAGCAGAGAGAATGTTCTTTTTATATTCGTATGGAGCAACTGAAGCAACTGAGGTTACAAAATGACAAGGATCCCCTTTATATAGGAGGGGAATCCCTACATGGTACAAAATACATTAATTACTAAGATATGGTGATGGGACAGCTAGACAAGCACCCTGATTCGGGTTTAGAGTAGACTGCTAGGCTCCGTCAGTCTTAGCCATGCGCCTTGGGAACTCTCCATCTTTACCATAGTCGTGGTCATCATTGTCCTTAGGTCGAGTGTGGATGACCCTCGAGGGAGGGCGCTCGGCTGTGGCCTCGAGACTTCGAGGTGACCCTCCGAAGTACCTAAATGACGAGAAATTGGATCCTCCAATTTCGCCGTATACAGATAGTCTTTGCGTTTCCTAGAACGAAGCGATAGGAAACGATTTTGAGGTCCAACTCTTCGGGCTTCCTGTGATGATGTCATACTGGTGATATCGACTTGTGACGCGAGCCTTCACGATAACCGGGATGTCCCATGGACTTGTCTTTTCAGCACCATTCAATGCACTGCCGATTCCCATTCCCCAAAGTGACAGTACTGCCATCGATTCAGTTTTCAATAATGCATTGATTGTGCCTGCCGATCCGTCTTCCAAAGGCATTGATGGCGACATTATCACTCCCTATAAATGGGGTTCTTCCGGCACTATCTCTTTATCCAAGTGCCTTTCTACATCTTTCCATCCCTTTCTTCTTACTATCTTCTTCCATTGCTATCAACCATGCTTGCGGCCTATGGCCTCAAGGTTATATGGCGGCGTTCTTACCAGCCACGCCATGACCTTTTGCCCGGGCTTTCCCTTGCCAAGCGAGATCTTGTTGTTTTGTCTTTGTTGTTTTTGTTACGGCTGCCATTGTTGTCGCCGTTGGCTCGAGGTGATGAGATAGGAGGGGCGATCTTTTCTGACTCAGGAGGACGTTTTGGCTCTATACCGCTGCTCGGGAGAGCGTTCGGATTATACACCACTTCTCACTCTCCTACCCTGGCCTGGTGTGGCACTTCATCCCTCGGGTTTCCCAACGGATAAAATGGCACAACCGGTCGTTAGACTTGCTCGGCGCAACGTCCTAGAAGGTGGGCTCGGCGGGCTATGTCTCTTTTTTCTGCTTCTTCCGCCTCACTTTCCTCCTCTTCATCTCCCCATTTTTCTCTTCTTCATCTTCTCCCTCGGGGGAATTATCCCGTGGGATTGAGATGGGAACCTAGAGGAGGTGGCGGTCGAAGATATCACCGTCGAGGATGCATGATCGAGGAGATGGTGCTCGGAGATGCTGCTACCGGAGATGGACTTTCGAGAGTAGACTAGGTTCTAGGCTTTTACCATATGTGTACCCTTTCACTTTTTCGTTTCTGTGTAAGGACCCCCCTGGGCTTTTGTAATCATATGTAAGGACCCCTCGTGGGCCTTTGTAACCGGATGTTTATGAATACAAAGATGTTTCTTCAATTTTGTCTTTGATGCTTACTATACTCCCTTTCATTTATGTTTATGGAGATTCTGAATGCATGACTCTGTTGATTACTACCTATATCAAACCAAGATGTGAGTATCTTCTCTGCTTTTTGATAGACTAAAAGGACTTCCCGCGGAACCCTTTGCCATTCCTCGGACCAAGCCTGGATTGGTCCGATAAACTCGGGTCGTCGGGACCTTTACTTTGATTTGTATGAAAATAATACCTCGAGCCTTGAAACCGTGATTTATCGCTTAGTCCTTGCGGTAATCTTCGAGGGGAAATTAGCTCGGGGGCACGATGGTAGGGATTGTTTCTAAACTTTCGAGGGCAGTCCCCGAGTGAGGATTAACTCGAGGCATCTGGAAACTTGCCTTGAACTTAGTGAATATAACCTTAAGGTGTTATTGATAGGTTCCGTGCGAGGGGCCTTCCGGGTTTAGATGATATCCCGAGGTTAAGCCCTTACGAACAGAGTTTGGAGGGCTTATCTCTCTGGAGCCTAACTTTTTTTTGATGGAGGTCCTCGAGGTCGGGTACCACCTCGGGACTGGTGATGATGTCGCCGGCTTCCTGGAGCCTAACTTTTCCTTGATGGAGGTCTTCGAGGTCGGGTACCACCTCGGGGCCGGCAAAGATTTTGTTGGCTTCCTAGAGCTTAATTTCCTCTTGGTGGAGATTTTCGAGGTCGGGTACCACCTCGAGATTGGTGAAAACGTTGCCGGCTTCCTGGAGCCTAACTCCTCTTGATAGAGATCCTCGAGGTCGGGTACCGCCTCGGGATTGGCGATAATATTGTTGGCTTCCTGGAACCTAACTTCTCTTGATGGAGATCCTAGAGGTCGGGTACCATCTCGGGATTGGCGATAATGTTGTCGACCTTTTAGGCAGGCAGATTGTCGCTTTTCCCATATATAAGGTCGTTTCTGCCCCTTTGGAGATCCTATTATTTTACGCGGTTACCTTTCCTTTTTTGGGTTGAGCCTTTTGCTACTGTAGTGCTAACGTACTTGCATAAATTCCTGGTCAAGTTCCCTGATTTCGCCACCTTCATGACTACTACATCGGGTCTGTTCTGCAGAGAGGGGGGAATTCCGCCTTTGATATTCAGGACCAACGAGAGCGTACCTCGAGGATTGCTTCTTCGATAAGAGAAGAACACCTTGGGTTAGTGAGGAATGACTGTGGCTGGGGGGAGAAAGTAGTGTTGCGGATACTTTCCCCTGATGAGGGCATCACTGATCGTGCCGCTGAATATTTGAATGTGTACACGTATCCCTTCACACGGGGCCCCCTTGATAGAGCTGCACTGGATTTCTGTTCGAAGTATCGGGTTACCTTGGCGCAGATTCATCCGTCATTCTGGCGGATAGTGTTGATGATGAGATTTTCGCGGAGAAGGCGGGGCTTGACTTCACGCTCAGTCATCTCATCAGGCTGTACCGTTCCTTTCATCATCGGGGCCTGTTAACCTTGCGATGTCGGTCAACCACGACGTTCGTCATCGATGATGAGGAGGATGGAGATTGAGAGTGGATGAGTCGATTCGTCCGAGTCTGAACGGCTGACATTATCCCTGTGGAACTTATGGCATTCCCCGAGGAATGGAATTATACACGTAAGTGGCACACTCCGTACCTTTTCAATTTCGTTTGCAGCGAAGGCTGCTTTCGTAATCGTGCCATTTTTTCTTCTTCTGTAGTGATTGCATGGGCGCCGGGTGACGTTCCCGATCTGCCGGATTGGGTTCGGAAGTTGGCGATCCACTCGACTTGTGACGAGCGCAGGTGGCGATCTGTGTCCCGGGGCAGATGGGAAGCAAAATGCCATGGTGCGTGTTGTGCTATTTTTTCTTTTCTCTTCCTTCATTTGGAGAGGCAATTTCCATTTCTGCGTGTTAATCTTGCTGTTGTAGGAATCGGAGAGCCTTCCGAAGCGAGGCCGCGCTCCTTTGAGGAGGAGGGAGGGTCGTTAGCCTCTAGGTTAAAGAATGACAACAATAAGCGGGAGATGTCTTTACAGGATGATGGCGCTCAAAGCAGGGCGAGGCTGGACCGGGTTCCAGAGCGGAAGCATCATGCGAGCCTGCAGTTCCCGCGGTTCCCAGTTCTGAAAAGGTGGTTTCTCCGTTGCTACCACCTTCACGTCCCGTTGATAGTGCTTCGGGGGATACTAGAAACTTGGGGTCGCCTACCTCGAGCGAGCGTGTCTCGACGGAGTCAATTCTTTTAGAGCTGAGGGAGCTAGGTTAACGGATGCGCATTCGGCCTTCGAGGAAGCCCAGCAGCTTTACTTTGTGGTGAGTTTCGACATAGGCCCTTTGAATTTCGTGCCTTGCCTTTCTTATTGGGTTTTCTTTTGCAGGCCTTCGACAGGCTTAAGTCCGGGTTGCTTCATCGTGAAGGCCGGTTGCGGAAAGCTCTGGATGAAGAGAGATCCCTTAGGCTCCTTTGCGATGAAAAGAAAGCCGAGCTGGAACACTTGCGGTATGAGGCGAGTCGGAGCTTGAATTACGAGAGCTTTTTAAAGGAGCAGGTAGCTTTCCGTCCCGGGTGAGTATGTATCCCGCCTTCTGGCTTCTGAGGCTAACACTTTGTTTATTTCAGTTGCAGACAAGGATGGAGGCCCTGGAGCGTCTTCGGGATGAAGCCGGCCGAGCCAAGAGTGAGCATGATGAGCTGAGAGCTCTGGCGGAGGTTCAGTCTTTAGAGGAGAGGGATGCCCTGGCTAAAGTTCCCGACCTCGAGGCCCAACTCCGCTTAGCCTGTGACAATGCTTCGGCTCAAGCGGACACAATTGCGAAGCTTGAATCCGAGCTTTCGAAGGTAAGGGCCGAGATCGTTGATGCACAAGCTGAAGCTGTAATGAGCCGAACTAAGGCTGACCAGGAGATGGCGATCCACTTAAAGGATGATACTGATGCTCAAGGTGAGTTGAGAAGGATCCTCAATCGTGAAGAGAGGATTAAAGAATATGCTCATCGCAAGTCTCGAAGGAAGACTCTCGAGGAGATCTGTGCTAGGGGATTTGTTCTCTCGGAAGAGTTAGCACGAGTGAAGGCGGACGAGCGCGATGCTTGGTTGCTTCTGTCTGACGTTGGAGAAAGCGAAGATGAGGCCGGCAGGCCGTAGCTCCCAGGGGGAGCGTAGATTTTTGCCATCTGTATGTAGTATTTTCAAAGCACGTTTGTAGATGGAGATTGCATTTTTCGTATATGTGTATAAGGAAACCCTTGCGGCTTTATTTCTTCCGTATCTCTTCTGGCCCTGGGGCTCATTACGCTAGCGATAATGGCTCTTATGCCTCGGGTCGAAGTGACCTTTCAGTGTAAGCTGGCATTTGAGCTCTTATGCTTTTTGCCCTGGGGCATTTTTAGGTAACTATTTTGGGTTCAGTCTCCGAATCGGGTTGCGATTCGAGCTCATTCGACCCTTATGTTTTCAAATTTGCATGGGCTGGTGACAATGGCTCTTACGCCTTGGGTCGAAACGGCCTTTTATGTATAAGCTGGCATTTAAGCTCTTATGCGTTTTGCCCTGGGGCATTTTCAGGTAACTATTTTGGGTTCAGTCTCCGAATCGGGTTGCGATTCAAGCTCGTTCGACCCTCAAGTTTTCAAATTTGCATGGGCTGGCGACAATGGCTCTTACGCCTTGGGTCGAAGCGACCTTTTATGTGGGCTTTATTTTTCCCTCGTTAAGGACTTTTTGCGATAATTTTTGCCTGACTCTTCGACGGTTTGAGAAGAACCTCGATTATGAGTCATTTTGTGGCGATGATCGAGCACCTCGGGAGGTTTAGCTTGGAGGCTGAGTATTTCGAAGCCTGTGATTTGGAGCTGACGTGGTCGAAGCTCTTTTTGCCTATGTGGAGGGTAGCCTGTTTAACCAGTTCTTTTCGAAGTAGATTCGAAGTAATTGAAGGCCCGTGATTTTGTAGCGACGGTCGGGCGTCCCCGAGTCGCGTTAGTTTGGGTGGTACAGCCTTATGACCGTAGTCATTTGTGTTTGGCCAGAGCCATTTTTGATCCCAAGTGAAGTAGTTTGGGCGTCTATATCGAGGGTATGCCTTTTTAGGGGTCTTACAAGTTTGATATATAGCCTAAACTTGAGATCGGGTTTACACCTTTAGCAAGGTCTTACAAAATTTTCATGCCGTTGAGGTCATACTGTTTTTAGATACTTGTACAAGTATGGTTCATGCCTTGCTTGAGGTCTTACAGATGTTGTCACTTGGTACAAGTGTGGTTCATGCCTTGCTCGAGGTCTTACAGATATTGTTGCTGCCTTATGTAGGTCTTACGAGGCCGAGTCTGCCCGCTTGGGGTCTTATGGCCTCGGATTTTACGATGAATGGTGCTTGGCGACAGTCCCCGAGTTAACGAGGGTGTTCTGGCTCGGGAGCCGTTTACTTGTAAGCTTGGTGTTGCCTCATTGAGGGCTTACGATTTTGGCGATTCCGACCTTGAGGTCATACGATTTTTGAGATTTTGACACCAGTCCCCCAGTGTTCGGGACACTTTCGGACTTGGAGTCATTTCGAGATTTTCATGTTGCCTCGTTGAGGGCTTATGAGCTTAAAGTCCGACCCGGAGGTCGTTCAGAGATTGATTTTTCGATGCCAGTCCCCGAGTATTCGGGATGCTTTGACGGAGGAATCGCTTTTTACGAAAATGCCGAGTTTCTTTTGGAGTGTGAAATGCTTCGATAAAAGGTATTATTCGATTACTTGGTACAAGTATACATGTTCTCGCTGTTGGGGGCCTGGCTATACGGACACGGTTCGCTCGACCGTTTGGCCCGGTACATCATTCTCCTATCGGGACCCCATTTGGTGTTTCTTGGTTTTTCCGATGAATGGCCTTCCGGGGGGGGGGGGGGTGCCCCGCAGTGTACGAGGTTGATTGCAAAAGAAGCATTGAATTCTTGTTGAGTCTTCCTTAGGTAGCATGTGGGTGTTGCCTCGTTAAAAACCTTGCCGGTAAAAACCCTTTTCGGGATAAAAACTCGGCCGAAGGAAAAGAGTGCAACGGATGCTTTAAAACCTTAAGGTCTTCGAGCTGGATTAGCGTCTCGACTGCTTCTGTCAGGCGCCTGCATAAGAGTTAGTGCGAAATACAAAATGAAAAAGGGAGATGGTGATACCTTAGCGTGGGATGTGCCGGCGGTGTTACGAGGTCCGATATGCCTCGGTCGCTTGAGATGAGGACGCGGTACGACCCTCTGTTCTGTTCAATCGGGCTTATCCGAAGATGTAGTTTGATTATCCTTTGGTTCTTTCGCGGGTGGAGGTATCGATGTTGGTGTCACATCGTGCACAACGAACATTTCCCTCGCTGCATGTTGTTCCCCGTAGACAGTTTTAATCCCATCCTTTGTCGAGAATTTCATCATTTGGTGAAGGGTGGATAGTACTGCTCTCATGCAGTGTATCCATGGTCTCCCGAACAAGGCGTTGTACCTCATGTCTCCGTCGATGACATGGAATTTGACATTCTGGGTCGTGCTGGCGACGTTGACCGGGAGGGTGATTTCTCCTTTCGTCGTTTCACTTGACATGTTGAATCCATTGAGGACTCGAGTGGCAGGCACGATTTGGTCAAAAAGTCCGAGCCGCTCTATTACCCTCGACCTGATAATGTTGGCCGAGCTACCTGGATCCACGAGTACACGTTTTACTTGAAATGTAGTTACGAGGAAAGAGATTACCAGTGCGTCGTTGTGAGGTTGAGACAAGGTCTCAGTATCCTCTTCGCCGAACGTGAGGGCATCCTCGGGTATGTACTCCCGGGTTCGCTTTAATCTAGTGATGGATATTTTTGTCCTTCTTATTACGGGTTCTTGTGGGGCATCAACGCCTCCCAAGATCATGTGGATGACATGTTGCGGCTCGTTCGTTTCGTTCTTCTTGGCCGCCTCTCTTTCTCGAAACTGGTTTTTGGCCTGATCACTTAGGAATTCCTGGAGATGACCCTTGTTGAGTAGCCTGGCTACTTCCTCTCGGAGCTGGTGGTAATCCTCGGTCCTGTGGCCATGTGTGTTGTGAAATTCACACAACAAGTTATGATTCCTTCCCGAAGGATCCGAATGCAGAGGCCTGGGCCACTTGGTGTCTTTGATTTTGCTTATTGCAAAGACAATATCCGATATATCGACGTTGAAGTTGTATTCTGACAGGCGAGGTGCCTCTGCTGGTTCTGCGTTCCTGTCAAATCCATCTCGGTTGATGATTCCTCGAGGATTCTGTCTCGGTCTATCCTTCGATCGTTCGAGGTGGGTTACGCCTTGGGGCGTTCCTTCGGTCTTCGATGTATGACTGATATCTTTCTTTGTTTGGCTTTGGCTCCTTCGCCAGGAGCCTGCTTGGGTACACCGAGCCCGAGGGGGCTCCCTGCTGGTCGTCCTCGACCCTAATTTTCGACAGGTATCGATTATGAACATCCGACCAAGTTATGACGGTGTATTCGACCAGATTCTCTTTCAGCTGCTTCGAAGCTACTGAGCTTCGCTCATTCAGACCTTGAGTGAAGGCCTGTACCGCCCAGTCGTCGGAGACCGGTGGTAGTTCCATTCTTTCCATTTGAAAGCGAGATACAAATTCTCGCAGCATCTCGTTCTCCCTTTGCTTGATTTTGAAGACGTCGGATTTCCTGGTGAACACCTTGATGGCCCCGGCGTGCGCCTTTATAAAGGAATCTGCTAACATGGCAAATGATTCTATAGAGTTTGGGGCCAAGTTATGATACCACATCATCGCCCCTTTAGAGAGTGTTTCTCCAAATTTTTTCAGCAGGACGGACTCGATCTCGTCGTCCTTCATGTGTTGCCCTTTACTGCACAGGTGTAAGGGGTAACGTGTTCATTGGGGTCCGAGGTACCGTTGTATTTCGGAAGCTCCTGCATTATGAACTTCTTCGAAATAGGTTTCGGGGCCGCTTCCTGTGGGAACGGCTTCTGCACGAACTTCTTCGAGTCCACACCTTTCAAGATCGGGGGCGTTCCTGGAATTTGGTCGACCCTGGAGTTGTAAGTCTCGACCTTCTTATCGTTGGCTTTTATCATTTTCTCGCCCGATTCGATCCTTCTGATGAGGTCCTCGAGCATCTTTACGATGGCGGGATCGGTTATCGGCCCATTATTGCTTGATCTCTCCGGTACATGTTCGGTTGGGGGAGCTGTCCCCGGTGCTACCGTGCTAGGAGTTTTCTGGTGACTTTGCAGCTGAGCAATAGCCAGCTGTTGTGCCTGCAACATTTCAAAAATAACATGAAGGCTAACTTCCCGTTCTTCCCGAGCTGGGGTTTTTTGGGCTTCCTGTTGGTCGCCTTGGTGTATGCTCCTGTTAGTGTGGGAGCTTATTTCGATGTGTCGAGCATCACATGAGACTTCGTCCACCGAAATCGGTCCTGGTGCGTTCTCAAGATTTTGTGGTGGCTTACCACCACTTGGAACAACCACACCATTCTCTCCGTGATTCTCAATATTGTTGTTTACTGAATCAGACATTACGACCTGAAATCAAAGATCTTTGGACAAGAAAAAGCGTGAAAGATAACTTGCGTTGTGTAATGAAACCAACAAGAAAATAATCACTATTATTTTTAGCCCCACGGTGGGCGCCAAACTGTTTACCGTGAAAATGGTAATAACAATTAAATTTGTTGATGGGACTCTAAAAATACGTGATCTATTTTTATGCTAGTTGTTAAGCAGATGATGCTATATGTATGAAGTTTAGAGACGAAATGAGAGCTAAAGATAAGGTGATAATCAAACCGATAGGCTAGTCAATTGGGGCCTCGAGCTTGTCAATTCGGGGCCTCGAGGTCGATTCCAGGGCTCGGCTACGAGCTATCGAGGGTGATCGGGGTAGGGCTAATAGTTATAATAAAATCAATGAAGGCTCTTTATGGCCAATGATAAGTAATATGATGAACAAGTATGAAGATAATAAATGAAAGCAATAATAACGAGAAAGTATGTTAGAAAGCAGAGAGAATGTTCTTTTTATATTCGTGTGGAGCAACTGAAGCAACAGAGGTTACAAAATGACAAGGATCCCCTTTATATAGGAAGGGAATCCCTACATGGTACAAAATACATTAATTACTAAGATATGGTGATGGGACAGCTAGACAAGCACCCTGATTCGGGTTTAGAGTAGACTGCTAGGCTCCGTCAGTCTTAGCCATGCGCCTTGGGAACTCTCCATCTTCACCATAGTCGTGGTCATCATTGTCCTGAGGTCGAGTGTGGATGACCCTCGAGGGAGGGCGCTCGGCTGTGGCCTCGAGACTTCGAGGTGACCCTCCGAAGTACCTAAATGACGAGAAATTGGATCCTTCGATTTTGCCGTATACAGATTGTCTTTTTGTTAATGGAATATTTTATCCCCTTCTATGTGATAGTACTAAATTATTGTTCATTAACTTAGATAAGATTAAAAAAAAACAAGTTGACCACTAAATACAGGATACTACATTATGTTGAATTCAAAGAGAAAAACAAATAAAATGAAAAAAAGGGAACTAGTGTTAGGTCTCGAACCCAGGTGTTCTTGTGAGGGAGGCATAATGCAACTCATTAAACCAACGGAGCAATTCAGCTTTTCTGCTTGAGGGGGCATATCAAAGTTATTTGAGTGGTCTTTGAACTATATACAAATGTATATACACGATTTTTGCGGAGACTAGCAGGTTCCGGTGACCCCCTCTCATCTCCCTGTAGGTCCGCCTCTAAGGTCGAGTATTAGGGTTGTAGGTTAGGAGTAGTTGAGTCTTTCCTTACTTTGTACTTTTGTGAGGCTAGTCTGGTAGGGTTTTTGTCGAAGTCAGTTTGTCACAACCCAAAAATCTATTAAGGGTCGTGATGGCGCCGGACACCACTGTCAGGGAAGCCAACACCGAGAAATTAATTAAATTCTCATTTTAGTATTTTCGGAAATCATTTCTTTCCTTACATTTAAATAATAAGTAATGAATTTCACTGAATAAATAATGATGTCTTTAACAAACTTAAATATTGAATAATCCCATAGTCATCCCAGATCCCGGTGTCACAAGTGCATGAGCAATTTTTAGGAAATAAGTACAATACGATAACCGTCCCGAATACAATTGGACAGGAAAGAAATACAATACTTTTAAAGAGACGCTGCTGGCTGCTGGTCGTCTCGAGAAATGCAGCTCACCTAAGTCTCCGTATCAACCATGTCGCTGCGCCCAACGAGGCCACTAGACGTACAGGTGCCTGTGCAACAAAAATGCACAGCAAGTGTAGTATGAGTACGAAAACAACGCTTTTACGCTTTCCCTTCCGCAGGTGCGGTCCCGCTTCTACGGCGAGATGACCGCATCTGCGGCTTCCAGCCCAAATCGCATATGCGACCCTCATGGCCACTTCTGCGGCTCCGCACCAACGGCCCAAGCCTCGCAGGTGCGGTTACACCAGAAGGCAGCTGCTTCATTTCTTCTTCCAATTCCAAATTTTATCCGTTAACCATCCGGAATCTACTCGAGGCCCCCCCGGGACCCCGATCAATCATACCAACCAGCCCCAAAATATGATGCGGACCTGCTCGAGGCCTCCAATAACATCAAACAACGTCGAAATCACGAATCACACCCCAATTCGAGCTTTATGAACTTTAGAACTTTAAACTTCTACATTCGATGCCGAAACCTCTCAAATCACGTCCGATTGACCTCAAATTTTTCACACAAGTCATATTCGACATTACGGACCTACTCTAACTTCCGGAATTGGAATCCGACCCTGATACCAAAAAGTCCACTTCCGGTCAAACTTTTCAAAAACCTTCAAATTTCTAACTTTAGCCAAATGACCCCAAAATGATCTACGGACCTCCAAATCCACTTCCGTGTGCGCTCCCAATACCAGAATCACCATACGGAGCTATTCCCAGACTCGGAATCCCAAATGAACATCGATAACACTGAAATTCACTTCAACCCAAACTTATAGAATCCTTCCAACAATGCTAACTTCCACAATAGGTGCCGAAACGCTCCCAGGTTATTCAAAACCCGATCTGAACATACGCCCAAGTCAAAAATCATCATACGAACCTGCTGGAACCTTTCAATTCCGATACCGAGGTCGTTTACTCAAAAATCAACCCTTAGTTAATTCTTCCAACTTACAACTTTCGAAATGATAATTCTCTTTCCAAATCAACTCCGAACTCCCCGAATTTCCATTCCGACTATGAGTACAAGTCATAATACTTGAAGTGAAGCTGCTCATGGCCTCAAACCGCTGAACGACGCGCTAGAGCTTAAAATGACCGGTCGGGTCATTGCACAGTTAGTGGCAATGTTGCATCTTACTAATCTTTCGTTTTTCATAGCACCGGGTCTATGTACAGTCTATCGCTTTTGCTTTGCATCTACTTCTCATTTTTATGATGTTATTTTTCCTATGGTTTCTATTGGTGGTACTGATATTGTCTTTTTTCATCTTCTTGAGCCTAAAGTCTTTCGGAAACAGCCTCTCTACTCCCTCGGGGGTAGGGGGTAAGGTCAGCGTACACAATGCCCTCCCCATACCCCACTAGTGGGATTTTACTAAGTTGTTGTTGTTGTAGTATTGTACAAAATTGGACGTGAAAGGTTACATCGGTTACGTAGGAGTATTGCGAATATTATATATAATGTGTATAATTATGTACGCATATTTGTATGAAATATGTATTTATACTTATATAATACATATACTCTATTTATACGTATTCAATATTATACAATTTATATATAAAGTGTATATATATATATATATATATATATATATATATATATATATATAATGTGTATGAATAATTAATATATATTTTGTATATAAAGTGTATAATCTTTCTCTCGCAAATACTCTCAGCGTTACTTTCTTTTTCCCTTTTAAATCTTGTTTCTTTAGGTTTAATAGTCTGTTTATATAATACATAAAAACCATATGTTTTTGTTTTTACTTCTTCTCATTGCTACTTTACTATTTATTCTTCTTTTAAATAAATTCTCACTCTTTTTCTTCTTTCTCTTTTAGTCCTTAATTGTTTAGATTTGGTGGTAGAATTGAGGGTGGATGATTGTCACGACCCGAATTTCTCACCTTCGGTACCGTGATAGCGCCTAACATTGCACTCTCTAGGCAACCCAACGTTATAGAATATTACACCTTTTTCCTTTATTCTTTTTTTAATTAAAATCTAACAAAACTAAATCAGCAAAAATAAAAGTGGAAGTACACAATTTAACTGATTATTCATATACTATTAACAAAAGCTGAAATAGATACCATCCGGAAACTGGTATCACAACTCACGAACATTCTATGAATACTGCAAGTAATGGTTTGAAAGAAAATATATCTGTCTAAAAGAAAGTAAAAAAATAAATGAAGTAAAGATAGGAGGGGACGCCAGGGCCTGCGGACGCCTGCAGGACTACCTTGGGTCTCCTGTCTGAACTATCAGCAACCGACCTCTCGATCAGCCACTACCAGCTCCAAAATCTGCACAGAAGGTGCAGAGTGCAGTATCAGTACAACCTAACCCATGTACTGGTAAGTGCCAAGCCTAACCTCGGCGAAGTAGTGACGAGGCTACGGCGGGGCATAACAATATATAACCTACAACAGTTTATACTAAGACAGAAAGAAATTTCAGAATGAATTATAACAGTAACTTGCATTAAGTAAATACGAAACCCAGGCTTTCTACCAATATTCAGCTATAACCAATCCTTAAGAGAGTTTCAACACCACAGTAATGAATCTTAGCAGAAAAGAATACATAAATAACACTTGATGTGGCGCGCATCCCGATCCCACCATTTAATCAATAACAGTATAGACATTCACCCTTACTACTCCTTGTTGCGGTGTGCAACTCGATCCTACCAGTCCACCCTTATTACTCTTCAATATATCACCCTTATTCCTCCTATTGCGGCGTGCAACCCGATCCCACCTGTCCACCCTTATTACTCCGTGTTGCGGCACGCAACCCGAACCCACCAGACAACATATTCACCCTTATTCCGCCTGTTGTGGCATGCAACCCGATCCCACATCTCGGTACCAATCACAAAATAAGAACAAGTGTTTCACAGTTTAACTCAAACCCTCCACAACATTTATACCTCAAACCATAACCACGGAAGATTTATACAATTATGGAACTTCAACAGTTAATAATACTCAGCGAGACCAACCAAGGTGTACCATGAAGTACCAACTTCAACCAACAAGGTAATAAAATGAAACTGCGAAACAATTAATACTTCAATAGAGAAAAACAACAATTAACATGAAGCAATTAGACATGGAAACATTTATGAGCAAGTAGCAATTAAGACAGGAAACAATATATTAGGAAACGGGGAAGGGAACGGGCTAAAATGATAATTTGGTGACGCATAGGTACTCGTCACCACACCTATACGCTACACGCATGGAATTTCACATAGCAATTAAGTCGTGTATCCCTAATCCCTCAAGTCAAGGTTAGACCAAACACTTACCTCAAGCCAACGGGTATTTTAAAGCTCAATCACCGCTTTAACTCTCGATTCCACCACCAATTCACTCGTATCTAGCCATAATTAACTTAATAACATCAATAATGCTAAAGAAATCAATTCCAATGCATAATTATAGGTTTTCCAACATTTTCCCCAAAAAGTCAAAAATCGACCCCGGGCCCGCTTTGTCAAAACCCAAAATTCGGACCAAAACCCGATTACCCATTCACCCCCGAGCCGGGATATACAATTGGTTTTGAAATCCGACCTCAATTTGAGGTCTAAATCCCCAAATATCGAAATTCCTAAATTCTACCCAAAAACACCCAATTCCACCATGAAAATCTTAGATTTTTGGTTGGAAATTCATGAAATGTGATGGAAAATTGAAAGAAAGTGGGTTAGGATCACGTACAAAAGTTTTGGGGAAGATTTGGTCTTGGAAGTATCGACTCTAGGGTTTTAGGATTTGAGAAATGTGAAGAATGGGAGAAAATCCCGTCTAAGTTATGTTTTGAACAGTTGCAGATGTCGTATTTGCGACACGAGCTTCGGAATTGTGAAGCTCGCAAATGCGAGACTAGCATCACAAATGCGAACCTGTCGCATTTCTGCTATTGTCGCAAATGCGAAAATTTGGTCGAAGTTCAACACCAAAACACATGAAATTTTCAAGATAGTTTCAAAACTTCTATTTTCTCAACCAAAGGTCCGAATTACATCAAATCGCTTCCATTTTTCACCAAATTTCACAGATAAGGCACAAATATCATAACGGACCTGTACCGGACTCTGGAACCAAAATACGGACCCGATACCAACAAGATCAGATCTTTTTATTTATTACATTTTCAGTCTTATCAATTTTCTTCAAAAATTTATTTCTCGGGCTAGGGACCTCGGAATGCGATTCCGGGCATACGCCCAGGTCCCATATTTTACTACAGACCCTTCGGGTCCGTTTTCCCATAATATTGACCGAAGTCAACAAAAATCATCTTTTTAAGCCAAAAATCATCATTCTTAAATTTTTCACATAAGAGCTTTCCGGATACGAGCCCGGACTGCGCACGCAAATCGAATAGAGATAAAGTGAGGTTTTAAGGCCTAGGAACACGGATTCAACTCCTAAAACAGAAGATGACATGTTGGGTCATCACAATCATGCTGGTCCATGGGTGGGGTAGGCCTGGTTTTTGATGATTTGTCTTTTTTGGGATGTGGGTAGTCTAGTGTGGTAGCAGTTGTGCGGTGGTAGCAGGGTTAGTAGTGGAATCTTAGGGTAGATGACTAGTCCAAGGGTGGGTAAGTTTGATTTTATAATCTGTTTTTAGGGGTATGGGCAGGGAGATGTAGTGGCAGCGATATGGTGGAGGTCGCGACGGTGCAGCAACAGTGGCAGCGGTACGGTGGTGTCACAACCCCAACTCCGGTCGTGATGGCGCCCAACACACTGCTAGGCAAGCCCGATCAATTAACAACCTTAACCCAATTCATTATACAGTTCATTATTTATCTAATACAATTAAATTACCAAATCAACATATTAGAAGTCTGAAATAAGAATTAGATGTGCAGAATATCAAATAACAATACTACTACATAGCCCAAAAGATCCGGTGTCACAAGTCTGACCCTCTAATACAGCTTTATCAATGTAATACATGTCACTCCGGGGAAATACGAAATAAAAACAAAGGATAGAAGGGAGAGATCAGGGCTGCGGACGCCATGCAGCTACCTTGATGCTCCCAGATATGCGCTGCTCAATAGAGAATCCTCACTCAGCCTCAGGTGCACCTGGATCTGCACGCAAGGTGCAGGGAGTAATGTGAGTACTCCGACCTAGTGAGTAATAAACATAAATAAAGGCTGAGAATAAGAAATCCTGGATAAACACATTGTAACCTATAATATAGCAGTTTAAACCAAGTAGTATGAAATCAATAAACCAGTGAAGTAGAAACATGGAAATGCTACAACAGATAAGCAAATAAATGATAGCCAAATAAAGGAATGCATCACATAGTACGGTACTCTCTAGTACCCGCTGCGGCGTGCAACCCGATCCATTTATTTATCGTCGACGGCGCTCACTAGGGATGTGCAGACTCCGGGAGGGGCCCCTTACGGCCCAAGCGCAATATCAAGCCATCTCGTTGCATCAGCTAGGCCCTCGGCTTGATATCAATATCAATATAATACTGATGCAGCGCGCAGCCCGATCCGTACTCAGTCCAGAAATCACATAAGCCCCTCGGGCCATAATAAAATAGTAGTTCTCAGCCCAAAACATCATTAGAAATATCATTTGAGTTTCAAATCTGAGTAAAAGTGGTTGAGTTTATAAAACAGTATGAAACAATAGGACTGAGTTCAAGTAATATGTCAAAATAGTGAGAAAACAGTGATAGCAATCCCTCGAAGGGTTCAAATAGTTGGCACAAAGCCCAAATATGACAATTAGTCACAAAAACGATGATATCAAATAAGCTTCAATCAATTACGCAGTAAAAACATCACTCGGGACGGACCAGTCCAAATCCCCAATAGTAAACGACCCCGCGCTCATCATCAAGCGCATGTCTCACCTCAATATAGCACTACGATGTGCAAATCCGGGGTTTCAAACCCTCAGGACATCATTTACATTCATTACTCACCTCAAACCGGCCAAAACTCTAGCTCGCTATGCCCTTGCCTCTCAAATCGGCCTCCTCGCACGTTGAATCTGACCAAAACCAGAGCGAATACGTCACAATAGGCTAAAGGAACAAAACCCAATCGAAAACAATCGAAAAATATCAAAAAAATCTCGAAATTAACAAAACCTGAGCCCCGGGCCCACTTCTCGAAACTCAGAAATATTTTACACCAACGGGTTCCTGATCTCACCACGAGTTCACACATAACAAGAACACAAGAATCGGAGTCCAATTGGCCGCTCAAATCCTTAATCTTAGCTCTCTTAAGTTCAAGCCCTAAACCTCCATTTTTAGTCCATAAATTCCTTAATTTTCAGTCTTAATTCATGAAATATCACCATAGAATTGTGTTTTGAGGTCCAAAACCCTTACCTTATCGAAGCTCCTTGAAATCCCTCTTCAAAATCGCCCAAAAATCTCCAAGGCCGAAGTTAAATGAATAAACCCTTCAAAAATCGCGAAGAAGAACCTTTTATACATTCTGCCCAGGGGTTTTCGCATCTGCGACCCCTCCACCGCTTCTGCGGTACCGCATTTGCGGTCACAAGTCCGCTTCTGCGAAAATTCATTAAAGGCCCAAATCCGCATCTGCGGTCCACCGGCCGCATATGCGGCTCCGCAGGTGCGGGCACCCCACCGTATCTGCGGTCTCAACCTTTCTCTCCCAAAATCGCTTCTGCGGTCAAATGGTCGCATCTGCGACTCCATAGGTGCGGTCCCCATACCGCATCTGCGGTTCCTGACTCTCCTTCCTATAACTGCATCTGCGCCTTTCCTTCCGCATCTGCGACACCGCACCTGCGGTCCCCAAGCCGCAGGTGCGAAAATACCAGAAGCAGCAAAGAAATCTGCAATCACTCAAGTTCCAAAACTTCCCGTTAGCCATCCGAAATCACCCCGAGGCCCCCGGGACCTCAACCAAAAGCACCAACACATCCTAAAACATTATCCAAACTTGTTCCAATCACCAAAACACCTCAAACAACACCAAAACTATCAAATTACATCGAATTCAAGCCTAAGTTCTTCTAAAACTTTCGAAACACGCATTTGATCAAAAACCCAACCAAATCACCTCCGAATGACCCAAAATTTTACACACACATCCCAAATCACATAACGAAGCTACAGCAAATCACCTCAGATCAAAATCTCACCTATCAACCGGATTTCGCCAAAATACTAACTTCGCCAATTCAAGCCTAATTCTACACCGGGCCTCCAAAATTACCTCCGATCACACTCCTAAGTCACAAATCACCTCCCGAAGCTAACCGAACCATCGGAATTTGCATCCGAGCCTTCTAACTCATAAGTCAACATCCGGTTGACTTTTCCAACTCAAGCCTTCTTAAAAGAGACTAAGTGTCTCATTTTCTACTAAAACCACTCCAAACCAACTCAATCACACAAGACACTGATAATGCAGCATAAAGAAGCATAAAATGGGGGAAATAGAGCGGTAACTCATAAGACGACGGGTCGGATCGTCACAGGTGGAGGTCGCAACGGTGCGGTTTACAGAGCCCCTTATCTGATTTGAACCGATGACTTACGTCTTTCCATGGCTTTACTCTACCACTAAGTTAAAAAGGCCTTTTTGATTTAATTCCAAAGTTATTCACTATGTGGATAAAATATGTATGTGTACATATATTATAAATATAAGTATATATGCATAAGTACATGCAGTAGATACATAGTGTATAGTGGATCATTGTTGAATAATAAAAATAAATTTACCTAGGAAGTCTTGGAGAAAATGCATTGAATTGTTTCAAGACCGACTCAAATTATTATTTTTTCCGTATTGAATTAATCCCACCGGAACAAAATTCACTTGATTTATGCATGTACATACACCTAGCAATTCAACATATAATTCAAGATATTTCATCGAATCATGGAGTGAAGAGATTCTACTTGTCTCCTAAACTAAATTCTTGGACAAAAAAGAATTTTCTTCTTGATCCCTCTTACTAGATTTTTCATTTGTTAATTTTCTGTCTTGGTGGGAGGGAGATAAGGTCATATTGTCTTAACAATGAATCAAATAAAAGTGAAAGAAATCGAATTTCACGCCTTTTTCTTTTCTGACAAACCAATCATTCCCTGGCAGTAGGGATGTACATGGGTCAGGTTGGTTCGATTTTTATCAAAACCAAACCAACTATATTGGTTTTGATTGGTTCAGTTTTGTCGGATTTTCGGATTTTTTGTTGCATGAAATTATTTCAATCTTACTTTGTTAAATTTTTGATAAGTAAATATATGTTGAGTAAAAACTAAATTGACAAACACATGATCTATTAACATATTCTTATGGGAGAATTTTCTTAGTAACATATGATAGTTATTTTTTTAGTCGTCTGATAATAGTTTTTCATTAATGTACACTTTCAGGGTTAACTGAATTTAATAATTAAACATAAAATCAATATGATACCTATATAATAATATGTTCTATTTAATTTTAAATGATTGAAATGCCACTTCAAATTCAAAAAAAAGATATAAGAATTTAATAGATCTTGACATATGGAAGAACAAAGAGATTGATACATTTCACTAACACTTAATAAGAAAGTGATCATACAACACATTATTTAAAGTTAATAAAAATAGAGCACTTCATATTTAACTTAATATTACACCCTATAAGATAATTGCAAATATCTTTAGATATTTTTTAAAGAAAATTCTATGAAAAGTCTTAAAAGTATATATAAAAATTATATATTTATATGTCAGTTTGGTTCGAGTTTTTTTTAAACTCAATACCAAATCAAACCAAACCTAATCGGTTTTTTTAATCGGTTTAGTTTGACTTCTCGATTTGGTGCAATTTTTTAGTTTGATTTGTACACCTGGCAGTGGAAGTGCAATATCGGCGGGGTAATGGGGGAGCTTTTTTGTGTATTCTGACAAATGGCGGAAGAGGAAGGTGGATGGGATGGGGTTGGCGAAATTTTGGACTTACCACTTCAATATATTTTTATAACGACCCGACCGATCGATTTGAGCTTTTGCACCTGGCTCATCAATTCTCGGGCATGACTTTCCCCGTATGATGTATTAAGACTTATGTAAATCGTTGGTTTTGGTTTTCAGGGTGATCAGAATGAACTTGGAAGAACAGTTCTCAGTTTGAAGCTTGAAATTTGAAAGGTTTGACCAAGATTTGACTTGTTAGTATATGATCACGGATTGGAATTTTTATGATTTGGTTAGCTCCGGTGATTTTGGACTTACGAGCGTGATCGGAATGTGTTTTGGAGGTCCGCGTATTTAACTGAAATCTATTTGTTATCATTATTATTTGGGTTGAATGCCATATTTGGGCTTCGTGCCAATTATTTGAACCCTTCGGAGATTTTTGTTGATATTTCCTCACTATTTTGACTTTATACTTGAACTCAGTCATGTTACTTTCCACTGATTTCAAAACTCAGCCATGTTCACTCAGTCTTAAAAAATGATATTTAAATGATGTTTTGGGCTAAGAAGCACTGTTTTACTGTTGCCCGAGAGGCTTATGTGATTTTGACTGAGTAAGGCCGAGGGACTGTGTTGTGAGGATATCTTTTGGGTCGGGCTGCACGCCGCAACGGTAATACACTGATTTTGATTATGAGGCCGAGGGCCTGAGATCGTACGCCACGAGATGGCTTGATATTGCGCTTGCGCCGTTAGGGGCCCCTCCAGGAGTCTACACACCCCCAGTGAGCGCGGGTACCCATTGTGATGTGAGTTATAGCCCGAGGGGCTGGTACTGTTTTATGTGATTGCCCGAGGGGCTGGTACTATTCCGAGATATTGCCCGAGGGACGGATTTGTTGACATTGTTCCCGAGGGGCGAACCTTACGTGCTTATCTTTCTTATTTGCCTGTCATTTACCCTTTTAATTGTGTATTTGTTCCCGAGGGGCAGATTTCTGTGCCTATCTGCACTAGTTGTTCTGCATTCATTTGCGTAACTGTTGAAAAAGTCATTTTCAAAGAAGTTTAAACTGAGCTAAGATGTTTTAAGGGATTTTACAGCTTCATTGCTTTCTTACTGGTTTTTGAACTGCTTCTATACAGCATGTTGATGCACTTTTCGTGATTTCTTACCATTCAGACTTTAGTTATGATTATTACTCACTGAGTTGGTAGTACTCACTTTACTCCCTGCACCTTGCGTACAGATCCAGGTGTTTCTGTACCCGGTAGAGGGTATTGGTTGCTCAGAGGCAGAGTCTTCGGAGTTCACGAGGTAGCTGCTTGGCATCCGCAGTCCCATGTTTCTCCCCCTTATCTCATTTCTCTTCCCTTATAAGCGACTCTATATTAGCCTTGTAGACTTTTCGGACTTGTGTTATAGTTGGTAGATGCTCATGACTAGTGACACCCCGATGTCGGGCTGTGTTGGGTTGTTATTCCGTATTTTTGGACTGTTGACTGATTAAATGTTGGATTATTTATCATGTTTTAGACTTAATTCTCATTGTTAACTGCTTAAAACTGAAATGGGTAAGTGTCGGCTGGCCTTGTCTTCACGAGAGGCACCATCACGACCTGGTCCGGGTTTAGGGTTGTGACAAGTGGGTATCAAAGCCTAGGATACAAAGGTCTCACGAGTCATGAGCAGGTTTAGTAGAGTCTCGCGGATCGGTACGGAGACGTCTGTATTTATCCTCGAGAGGCCGCAGAAACTTTAGGAAAAACTTCACATTCTTGAATTCTTATCGTGCGTCCTTGATTCAGCTTGAAAAGTAACTCTTTAAATTCCTTCCACGCATTCGTATGCGCGAAAGAGCGCCGAGTATCAGATGTGCATCGATGGCTTGTGATTCCCTGATTGAGGGGCGAGATGTGATCTCTATGTGCTGATGTTGGGCCAATCTGGAGGACTCGAGGCCGGATTTTTTTTGCCTATAGCTTGAGCACCGAGGTGCTGATTGTGTGAGCACGTGTTTCTGGGTCTACATGTTCTGTTGTGTCCCTATTAAGGGGAGTAATTACTGGATAGTTACGTGATGAGGGTGATGTGACTGCGAGATGTATTCGTATGATTTGGAAGCAACGAGAAGGGTCTGCTGGAGGATAGAAGAAGTATTAGGTGCTTGATTTCCGTCTTGATTCAAGTTATAGCCCAGAGTTATGGGCGTGTGAAGAATCTTTTCATGTTTCCTAGTTGGGAGTGGAGTAAATTTCGTATTGCGGTATGAGTTCAGACTAAGGCAGACTAAGTGACTGCGTAATGTTTATGACGGTGGAAGGTATACAGGAATGTTAGTTTGAGGCAAAACAGGTGGGTTATCTTCTGCGGAGTGTTCGGAAGTTATGTGATCCTTACGTTGTCTGTTAGAAGATCCCATTTTCAAGTGAAATATATGTGTTGAAATTTAAATTTGGGGTCGCTTAAGAGAGTGGGTTTAACTGTTGCGAGAGTGAATGCGAGATTTACAAAAGATTTAAAGTACTAGATGGTCTGTGTTTCATGAGCTGATGAAGGATTGAGTTTAATCTCACTATGGTATTATAGTAGCAATAGAGTATATGCATTATGAGTTATTGTGTGTGTTTCGATCTATGGCTTCGAACCAAGTGGGGGAGTCTGCTATTGAGTTGTTCATTGCACGGTTATGTGCTACATTGGTTCCAGTTGGAGGCGTGCTGGTGAATCAGTTATGGCCTAAGAAGATTGAAACCGAGGATGGCTCGAGTGAAGGAAAATTCTTGGTAAAGGTAACAAATTTAGATTCGCAGGAAGTCTCTTCAGAGTAAAGCTTTTTGGACGTGGTGCTCTTGGGAATATCTAAGAGAGAATTCAGCGGCTTATGAGCCTTATGGTGTGGTTTTACGTTAAAGTTGTAGGGCAAGTTTTAGTTAAGGATCGTGATGTTCTAGCAAGGAAACATATAAATTTGAAGGTAATTGGAAGGAACTCAGAGGATTAGGACAACTTGGTAGTAGGCTGGATCAACATGGTAATGGATATGACCGGTTCTTGGGTGCTTATGAAGTGGTAGGTTTCCACAGGTGTTTCGTGGCAATGCTCTTGGGTTTTGAAGGCTTGTGTAGCTTGGTTGAGTTAGAAGGAGTCAGTCCTGATGGTTCGGTTTTGTGCAAAAGGGGGATTCATAGAGTTCTTGATAATTTCTACCACGGTTAGAGATGTATATCTTCTACTGGCATGAAGAGCATGGGATGTATAGTGATTTTCTCCTAGATGGGATCAAATGGAAAGTTCTTGGCTAGTTGAGTACGTAGATGTTTGTAGCTCGGAAGGGAGGTGAAGTTCTCATGTTATTCTAGGATGGTATGGTAAATGCGGTATGTTGTGGAGGATTGAGATTTGCGTGTGTAAGGTTACGGTTCAGTTCTGAACGGAAGGTCATAAAATCCTTAGGCAGCACGGGCAGTTTCAGATAATTAGAGAAATGAGCTTCAGATGATTAGGGGAATGATCTTCAGTTGATTTAGGAAATGGTATTGCCAGTTGGAGGTAATTTGACGAGGGTATATGTTTCAGAAAAAGGCAATGTGATTAAGTTGATGGTACTTCGGTAGTGTTTCGGCACTTTCTTGTTAGATCGACTGCTGATATCCGAGTTTGCTTGGAGGCACAGAAGAATGTTAGAGTATCTCTCGTGGAATGATTGGGTATTAGAGGTGTGGTATGTATCCGAATGGCAAAATTGGGATCAGGTATGGTGATTCGTGTGCTATATGGAGTTAGAGTCTGGGAGTTCTCATGTTCAGGCTATGTTGTGGTTGTGGGTCGCGTGTATCGGCACTGTCTAGCGACTATCGGGGTTTGGAGACCCGAGTGAATCCTTTGTTGCTTGGTAGGTCAGATTCTGGATGTGTTATTTGGTGCAGACTGGTTGTCTCCGTGTTGTGTTGTTCTGGACCATTGCGTTAAGGAGGCGCTGTTGGCTATGCCGGGAATGCCACAGACTGAGTGGCGAGGTTCGACGGATTATGTTCTTGGTAGAGTGGTTTCATATTTCAAATACCCAGCGGAGGGCTGGGAAGGATTGTCTTCCTTATTTGGGTTCTCGTGAAGGATGTCAGTGCAGAGGCTCCTCATATTGATTCAGTTCCGGTGGTGAGGGCCTTTTCGGATGTGTTTCTTATGGCCGGGCATGTCGCCAGGCAAGGTTATTGATTTCGGTATCGATTTGATGCCGGGCACCGAATCGTATGGCACCGCAAAGTTAAAGGAGTTGAAGGAACAACTTCAGGATTTCCTTGATAAGGAGTCGTTGGCAGGCCAATATGGGTGCGTGTTCTAACTTGAGTCGGCTTGGTTGGCCCCGAATTGTATTGTTGAGGGATGTGTTCATTTGATTGTTAGATCTATGAGTTACCTTTCTGTGTTGCGAGGTGTTATGATTTGTGGGTTATAGGCACATATGGTGCAGTTCTATTGGGGTTTCATAGTGGAAGTTGAGCGGGAAGAGTAATTGGATGTTGCTCAGTGAATGGCGTATCGGTTATGTCCTTTCGAGTTGGTGTGGTGTATGTTATTTGCTTCACCGTGGGTATGATGATTTGCTTTGGTTCCAGACATCAAATTGCACGTGGTTGTCGATTTCGAGCAAAGTGACCTGAGGTGTTTCATGTGGAGCAGTGTTTGGATAGGATCGCGCATTGCAGCGAAGTTATGTGGGGGTATGACCTTGCGGGTTAGATTCGTTTGTTCTGTTCCTATGATGTGAGACGGGTTCTCAGCCTTGTGTTGTGGTGGTACTGGTGAGCTTGAGGGACAGCTCTTTCATTTGAGTCATTTTTCATGATTTGAGTATGTTCGGACTGTTGCTTATTGGTGCGCGTATTGCACAAGTTGTGGCATTAGCCTGTATTGAGGTGTCATGACACCAGAGTGGTTGTGTTGGATTAGATGAGATCGTTGGGATCATTAATGAATACGAACGGATTCGATTTCAGCATGTTGGAAGGATAAATATCGAGGTTCTGCTCAGAAATTTGCTATGGTCCTTGCCAAAGGAGAAGTGGCTTCATGAATGGTTGATCTAAGAAATGATTATGGTTTATTGCGTGTTTCATTTATCATTGGCAGTGCATGAAAGAGTTGGAATGAGGCCTTAGTTGATAAGAGGTTTTCTATCGGTATTCGGTTGTTGCGTGCGGCTGCTGTGATTAGAAGTTATCGCTGCAAGCATTTGAGTTATGTGGTACGTCATGTAATTGCACCTGAGGTTGCAGGTATGGGTTATTACAGCTTGTTCGGGCTTATTCCCAGTATAAATGTGAGATTCTGATCGCGTTGAAGATTTCAGAAGTGGAAATGTGGTTTCATGGTTTATGGGCTAGATTGGATTGTGAAATTTCAGTTACAATGTGTTATCGGAACTATATGAGATAGGGTGACGTGGGATCACCCCCGGATATATGCATGGTAAGGCTATTCATCGATTGGTTGGCTTTTGGAACAACTCTGGGCACGTTCACGGACGAACATATGTTTAAGTGGGGGAGGATGTAACGACCCGACCGGTCATTTTGAGCTTTTGCACTTGGCTCGTCAATTCTCGGGCATGACTTGCCACGTATGATGTACTAAGACTTATGTAAATCATTGGTTTTGGTTTTCAGGGTGATCAGAATGAACTTGGAAGAACAGTTCTCAGTTTGAAGCTTGAAATTTGAAAGGTTTGACCAAGATTTGACTTGTTAGTATATGATCTCGGATTGGAATTTTTATGATTTGGTTAGCTCCGGTGATTTTGGATTTACGAGCGTGATCGGAATGTGTTTTGGAGGTCCGGAGTAGATTTAGGCCTGAATTGGCGAAATTGAGTTTTTGGCATTTTCCGGTTGATAGGTGAGATTTTGATATAGGGGTCGGAATGGAATTCCGGAAGTTGCAGTAGCTCCGTTGTGTCATTTGTGACGTGTGTGTGCAAAATTTCAGGTCATTCGGACGTGGTTTGGTTGGGTTTTTGATCAAAAGCGTAATTTGGAAGTTCTTGAAATTCTTAGGCTTGAATTCGATGCAATTTGATGTTTTAATGTTGTTTTGAGCGTTCCGAAGGTTGGAACAAGTTTGAATAAGGTATTAGGATATGTTGGTGCCTTTGGTTGAGGTCCCGGGGGCCTCGGGTGAGTTTCGGGTGGTTAATTGGATCATTTTGAAGTTGGAAAAAATGCAGAAGTTGCAGGTTCAGCTATTGCAGGTTTTTACTCTTTGCGTTCGCGAGTGGACCCACGCGTTCGCGAAGAGTCAGTGGAGGTCAGTGAAAGATTAGCCTTCACGTTCGCGAGCGAAGCTCCGCGTTCGCGAAGGGCTGGATGCTCGTGCATCGCGTTCGCGAGACGGAAGTCGCGTTCGCGTAGGGTCTTTTTGGTCAGCTGGTCTGAGGTCGTGTTTGTTCTTCGCGTTCGCGAGAGAGGGTGTGCGATCGCGAAGGGTAAGGCTGAGGAACCATCGCGTTCGTGATGGTCATGTCGCGTTCGCATAGAGGAAAATTTGGTCAAAGTAAGTTTGTGCTTCGCGAACACGAGGGTTTGACCGCGTTCGCGAAGAAGGAAAATATGCCTGGGCAGACTGTTTTTAAGCTCGTCTTGTCCGCGATTTTGGGGCTTATTTCCTCCATAGCTGATCGTTTTTGGAGATTTTTGAAGGATTTTGAAGAGGGATTCAAGGGGGAAACGTTTGGAGGTAAGATTCTTGGACTAGAACTCGATTATTATGTGAATTTCCACCTAGAAAATCATGAAATCTAAGCCTAAAATTGGAGAGCTAGGGCTTGAAATTGGAGACCAAACATTTGGGATTTGAAGGGTCATTTGTGGATGGATTTTGATTTCTTGGTATATATGAACTCGTGGGGAGATGAGGAATCTATTGGTGTAAAAATTTCTGAATTTCGAGATGTGGGCCCGGGGGACCGGGTTTGAGCAACTTCGGGATTTTTTATGTGAATTGGATATTTTCGAGTGGGCTTTGTTCCATTAGCGTATTTTAATGATTATGTTCTGATTGTGGCTAGATTTGGAGCATCCGGGGGTCGTTTCGTGCGGGCAAAGGCATCGTGGGCTAGAGTTTGGACCGGATCGAGGTGAGTAATGATTGTATATGATGTTCTGAGGGTTTGAAACCCCGGGTTGCACATTGTTGTGCTATATTGAGGTGAGGCACACGCTTGATGACGAGCGTGGGGTCGTGCACTATTGGGGATTGTGACTTGGTCCGTCCCGATTGATGATTCTTCCGCGTATTTAACTGAAATCTATTTGTTATCATTATTATTTGGGCTGAATGCCATATTTGGGCTTCGTGCCAATTATTTGAACCCTTCGGGGATTTTTGTTGATATTTCCTCACTGTTTTGACTTTATACTTGAACTCAGTCATGTTATTTTCCACTGATTTCAAAACTCAGCCATGTTCACTCAGTTTTAATACTCAAATGATATTTTGGGCTGAGAAACACTGTTTTACTGTTGCCCGAGAGGCTTATGTGATTTTGACTGAGTAAGGTCGAGGGCCTGTGTTGTGAGGATATCTTTTGGGTCGGGCTGCACGCCGCAGCAGTGATATGCTAGTTTTGATTATGAGGCCGGGGGCCTGAGATTGTACGCCACGAGATGACTTGATATTGCGCTTGGGCCGTAAGGGGGCCCTCCAGAAGTCTGCACACCCCCAGTGAGCGCGGGTACCTATTGTGATGTGAGTTATAGCCCGAGGGGCTGGTATTGTTCTATGTGATTGCCCGAGGGGCTGGTACTGTTCCGAGATATTGCCCGAGGGGCGGTGTTGTTGACATTGTACCCGAGGGGCGAACCTTACGTGCTTATCTTTCTTATTTACCTGTTTAATTCTATATTTTCTTCCCGAGGGGCGGATTTCTGTGCCTATCTGCACTAGTTGTTCTGCATTCATTTGCGTAACTGTTGAAAAAGTCATTTTCAAAGAAGTTTAAACTGAGCTAAGATGTTTTAAGGGATTTTACAGCTTCATTGCTTTCTTACTGGTTTTTGAACTGCTTCTATACAGCATGTTGATGCACTTTTCGTGATTTCTTACCATTCAGACTTTAGTTATCATTATTACTCACTGAGTTGGAAGTACTCACTTTACTCCCTGCACCTTGCGTGCAGATCCAGGTATTTCTGTACCCGGTAGCGGGTATTGGTTGCTCAGAGGCAGAGTCTTTGGAGTTCACGAGGTAGCTGCTTGGCTTCCGCAGTCCCGTGTTTCTCCCCCTTATCTCATTTCTCTTCCCCTATTAGCGATTCTGTATTAGCCTTGTAGACTTTTCAGACTTGTGTTAGAGTTGGTAGATGCTCATGACTAGTGACACCCCGATGTCGGGCTGTGTTGGGTTGTTATTCCGCATATTTGGACTGTTGACTAATTAAATGTTGGATTATTTATCATGTTTTAGACTTAATTCTCATTGTTAACTGCTTAAAACTGAAATGGGTAAGTGTCGGCTGGCCTTGTCTTCACGAGAGGCGCCATCACGACCGGGTCCGGGTTCAGGGTTGTGACAATTTTATAGCCTATTTGGCCAAGCTTCTCCCCAAGCCAAAAGTTTTTTTTTTCTTCAAAAGCAGTTTTGACTTTTCTTCCTACCAAATATACCCTTTGCAAAATATTATATATATCAAAATAACCTTACCTAATTTAAACTATTAAGAAATATAAAATAACTTCTGGGATGAGCTTTCATATTTATTGAATAATTTTTTGATATATTTAAATTATGTTCAAAGAATAAAGTACTTTTCAATTTTATTTTTAAATTTTTACTTAAATAAAATAAAAAAACTTAATTATTATCTTTAATAATAAATATTTGTAATTATTTATCTACTTATATAATATTAACTATTAAGCAAATCTCTTCATGTCCTTATTTGTAATATGATATTTAAAAGCGCTTTTTGAAAAGCTTGGCCAAACACAAACTGCTTTTCTCCAAAAGTATTTTTTCGAAAGCACTTTGTAAAAAGCACTTCTCAAAATAAGCCGATGTTTCTAGTTTGGCCATACATACTATTAGACTACTAAATATATTTGAAGTCTTGTGGCTACCAAATGATATAAGTTTCTACTGAGTGCTACAAATGAATTTTCCTCTTTTTTCTTTCAAAGAAGTTGTAACGACCCGACCCATCGTATTGAGCATTTTCACTTCGCTAGCAAGTTCTCGGGCATGAGAGCCCCCGTATGATGTATTATGACTTACGTAAATCGTCGGTTTTCGTTTTCAGGATAATCGGAATAGATTCGGAAGAATGATTCTCAGCTTGAAGCTTTAATTTGAAAGGTTTAACCAAGTTTTGATTTTTAGTATTTGACCTCGAATTTGAATTTTGATGATTCGGTTAGCTCCGTTAGGTGATTCTGGACTTGGGAGTGCGTCCGAAGTGTGATTTAGAGGTCCGTGGTAGAATTAGTCTTGAATTGGCGAAATTAGAAATTTGGCGATTTTTGGTCGGCATTGGAAATTTTGATATAGAGGTTGGAATGGAATTCAAAAAGTTGGAGTAGGTTCGTAGTGTCATTTGTGATGTATGTGCAAAATTTCAGGTCATTCGGAGGTGATTTAGTAGGTTTTGGCGTGGTTTGCAAAATTCGGAAGTTTAGAAGTTCTTAGGCTTGATTCCGAGGGTAATTTGGTGTTTTGATGTTGTTTGGAGTGTTCCGAAGGTTCGACTATGTTCGTATGTTGTTATGTGACTTGTTGGTATTTTTGGTTGAGGTCCCGAGTGCCTCGGGATGATCTCGGATGGTTAACGGAGGATTTGGAAAATGGATTTTGTAGCTGAAGCTGTTGCTTCTGATGTTTCTGCACCTGCGGAGTGGGGACCAAAGGTGCGATGATTGCAGACGCGGGAAGCAACCGCAGATGCGGAGTTTGTCGCAGGAGCGGGAGATTGGGCCGCACCTGCGAGCCCGCAGCTGCAGAAACTGGTGAGTTAAGTGGAAACCCCAGATGCGGTGCCTTGATCGCAGGTGCGATCTCGCAGGAGCAATAAATAGGCCGCAGGTGTGGAAATGCCTGGGCAGAAGGTATAAATTAAACCCTTCGCGAATTTTGGCCATACAGCACCATTTCTATTCAGATTTTGCAGCTTTTGGAGAGTTTTGAAGAGGGAATCAAGGGGGTTTTTATTGAGGTAAGTAACTTGATCCTAATACTCGTGATTATGGTGATTTTCAGTTGTTTAAGCATGTAGTTAGTAGGAGTTAGGGATGAAAATAAGGGGTTAGGGCTTGGGAAATTGGAGAGTTTGATTTGGGGATGTGAGGGACCATTTGATGTCGGATTTTGATGCATTTGGTTTGGATAGACTCGTGTGTGAAAGGGCTTTCTAGTTTTGTCATTTTTGTCAGATTCCGAGACGTGGGCCCGGGGGGGGGGGGGGGAGGTTGAGAGGATTTCGGGATTTGTGCTTAATTTGATAGTTTTTCTTGTGGGATTCATTCCATTAGTGTATATTGATGGTATTATTCTGGTTGTGAATAGATTCGGAGCGATTGGAGGCCGAGTCGAGGGGCAAGAGCATCGCGGAGTAGGGATTTGATCGGTTTGAGGTAAGTAATGATTGTAAATCTAGTCCTGAGGGTATGAAACCCCGGATTTCACTTTGTTTTACTACTTTGAGGTGACGCACATGCTAGGTGACGGGCGTGTGGGCGTGCACTATTGGGGGTTGTGATTTGGTCCGTCCCGTAGCAACTATAAAGTTGCGTATTTGACTGAAACAATATGATACTTATGTGTTTTAGAAAGAATTTTTATATATTGGGCCGAATGCCATATTTGGGCCTTGTGCTAGAGCTGTTTGGACCCTTAAGGGCCTTTTCTTATTATCCTCTCACTGTTTTGATTGAAAATATATACTCAGTCATGCTATGTTTACTGATTTCATAACTCAGTCTTTATTACCCCGTTTTGATGCATATAAAATGTTATTTTGGGCTGATCACCCTGTTTTTACTGATAGCTCAAGTGGCTTGAGAGGTTTTTGACTGAGTGAAGCTAATGGCCTGTTCTTGTGAGGATACTATGGGATCGGGCTGTGTGCCGCAGCATGTGGTTAATGATTCATGATTTTGTGAGGCTGAGGGCCTGATTCATTTATGCGACGAGGTGGCTTGTTATAGCGCCCCACTTGTGGGATTTTAGTGGGTTGTTGTTGTTGTTGTTGGCTTGTAATAGCACTTGGGCTGTAGGAGCCCCTCCGGAGTCTGCACACCCCTAGTGAGCGCGGGTACCCTGAGTGAGTGATATGAGATATGCCCGATGGGCTGTATACGAGTGACTGTGAGGTTTGCCCGAGGGGCCGATTCTGAGTGATGTTATGCCCGAGGGGCTGTTTATGATTTATGTTGCCCGAGGGGCTGTTTATGATTTATGTTGCCCCGGGGGCTGTATACGAGCGATGTTTTCCCGAGGGGCTGTTTATGATTTTCATCACTTTTACTCTCGTTTGCATTGAGCCACTGTTGAAACTGTTGAAAAATATCTTCAAATGATTTTTACCGTAAACTGGATTTGTAAACGAGATGATTTGGCTCACATACTGATATTAAAGCATATTGTACTTACTAAGATTTCATGATGTGGACTTTATGTGTTTTACTACTCGTCACTACTGCTCAGTCTTTATTTACCTTTATTACTTACTGAGTTGGCGTACTCACATTACTCCATGCACCTTGCGTGTAGATCCAGGGGTTGCTGGACGTGCTAGCGAGTGTTGATTTCATCCGTCGCGGATCTATCGGAGTTAGCAAGGTAGCTGCATGGCGATCGTAGCCCTGCTCTTCTCCCTCCTATCTTCCTATAGATGTTATTAGTTGTTTTCCAGACTGTATTAGTCTTAGTATTATCGGACAGTTATTAGTAGATGCTCATGACTAGTGACACCCCGATGTCGGGTTTTTCTTTTCGCACTTTTGTTATTCAGATGTTCTTCATGAAGTTTTTATTATTAAATAGCATGAATTATCATTGAAAATAAAATATCGCGTTGTTTTTGGTAAAAGAGTCAGCTTGCCTAGTTCCACGATAGGCGCCATTACGACATGGTAGTTTTGGATCGTGACAAGTTGGTATCAGAGCCTAGGTTACATAGGTCTCACGGGTCATGAGCGGGTTTAGTAGAGTCTTGCGGATCGGTACGGAGACGTCTGTACTTATCTTCGAGAGGCTGCAGAACCTTTAGGAAAATTCCTCATTCTTGAGTTCTTATCGTGTGACATTGATTCAGCTTGAAGCGTAACTCGTTGAATTCCTTCCACGCATTCGTGTGCGCACATAAGCGCTCGGTATCAACTGTGCATTGACGGCTTGTGATTCCCTAGATGAGGTACGAGATGTGATTCTGCTTGTTGATGTTGGGCCAGTTGGGAGGACTTGAGGCTGGGTTTTGACTGTAGCTTGGGCACTGAGGTGTCGATTGTATGAGCACGTGCTTCTGGATTTATATGTTCGATAGTGTCCCTATTAGTGGAAGTGATGGCTGGATGGCTACGTGATGAGTATGATGTGACTGCGAGATGTGTTCATATGATTTGAATGTGACGAGAAGGATCTGCTTGAGGTATAAAAGGAGCTACTTGGTGCTTGATTTCCATCTTGATTTGATGTATGGCCTCGAGCTATGGGTGTGTTGAAGGACCCCTCGAGTAGTTTAGTTGTGGAGTGGGGTAGATCTACAGGTTGTGTTATGAGTTCAGACTCGGGGAGATTAAGTGATTGCGTAATAGTTATGATTATGGAAGAATATAGAGAAATACCAGTTTGAGGCTAAGCAGGAGGGTTATCTCCTACGGGGTGTTCCGAGGTTTGTGTGATCCCTATGTTGTTTGCTGGGAGTCCTCTTTTACGGTGAATCATATGTAGTACAATTTGAGTTTGGATCGCTTATAAGAGTGGGCTTGTCTATTACGAGGGTGAACGTGAGATTTGTAGGTGATTTAAAATACTAGGTGGTTTGTGTTGCATGAGCTTACGAGAGGATCTAGTTGAATCTCACTATGGTATTAAGGCAGTAATAGAGTATGGGCATTATGAGTTTTTGTGTGTGTTTTGATCTATGGATTTGAGTCAAGTGGGGGAATCTGCTATTGATAAGTTGAATGCCTGGCTAAGTGTCATATTAGTATCAGTTTGAGGTATACTAGTGAGTCAGTTATTAACTGTAGACGTTGAGAGTGAGGATGATTCGAGTAAAGTAATTTCTGGATACAGGTTGTATTTCACTCTATGAGTATGTGGGAGTCATGGAATAATTGAGTGGTTAGTGGTGGAGGATGTAGTGTGTGTGGAGTAGAAGATTGCTCGGTTGCTTAGAAGTATGGATCATTTCCTAGGGTGTTGGTGTGCAAATGGGGCATAGGTCATTCTGTCTGTCTGACAGTTTAATTGAGATTTGCGTAGAGTGGATGACTCTCGAGAATGGTTCTGATGGATTCAAGATTTATACGTAACAATTGGGAATCTTCAGGATGTGTATTTGGCTAGAAATTGAGATTTACATTGGAAGGCGTCAAGATTTGTGGTATTTCTATATCGTTGTGGATCCTACGTTTCAGTATCAGGAAAGGGAAGGGATAGCTTAAATTCATAGGGAGTCTCTTCAGAGTAAGTAATTGAGTTGTGGTACTTTTGGGGTGCTTAGAACATTCAACGGCTTATGAGCTTTAGGGCGGTGTGATTTTGTGCTAAGGTCTCACGTGGTGAGTTTTGGTTGAGGATTTTGGTATTGTGGCAAGAAAAAGAATCAATTTGAAGGTAATTCAGAAGGAACTCGGAGAAATAGGATAGCTTGGTAGCAGGTTGGATCAGCATGATAATGAGTAAGATCGGTTCCTTAGGTGCTTATGATGTGGTAAGGTTCTACGTGTGATTCGTGGCAATGCTCTTGGGTTTTGGCGACCTGCGTAGCTTAGTGAGGTAGAGGGATTCAGCCCTGACCGGTTGGTTAACTGCAAATGGATTTCGGAGAGTTCTTGATGGTCTCTATCATGGTTTGAGATGTATATTTCCTACTAGTGCGTGGGGCATGTGGCGTATCATAATTTTCTCCGGAAGGAAATCAAATGGAAAGTTCTTAGCTAATTGAGTATGTAGTTTCTTGCGACTCAAAGTGGATTTTGAGATTGGTCGTATCTTTCATATGGTGGCATAATGGGTGCGATGTGTGGTGTATATTGGGATTTGCAAGTGCAAGGTGACGATGCGGTTTTGGAAGGAAGGTCCTGAATCCTTAGGCAGCATGGACAGTTTTAGATGACTAGGTAAATGACATTTCTACTTGGTATGGCTTGATGAGAATATACATTTCGAAAAGGGGAAATGTGTTTTGATTTATGGATACTTCATTGGTATTGTGGTACTCTCTTGTTTGATCTACTGCTGGTGATCAAATTTTGCCTTGTGGCACAGAAGAATTATATAAGTATTCCTCGTGGGATGATCGTGTATTGGAGTAGTGTTAGACATTCAGACGGTGGAGTTGAGATCGGATATGGTGATCCATGTGTTCTAGGGATTTGGAGACTGGGAGTTCTCATGAGCAGATTGTTTCGTGGTTGTGGACTGTGAAAATGTAGCTGAGGTTGGTCAGAAGATAACATGTGTTGTGATTCAGTTATTGTGGGCTTTTGTAGGGTTATTTGTGGGTGAGCAGAGTTGATTTGGAGTTCATTGGCAGGCCCGATATGGATATGTGTTCTACATCGAGTCGGATATATTGATTCTGAACTACTATTATTGAGAGAGATGCCATTAGGTTGTGGTTAAGTGTATTCGTGTTCCGAGATTTATTTGTGAGTTACTCTTCTATGATACGAGGAGTTATGATTCGTTGGTTATATGCACACATAGTGCGGTTCTATTTGGGCTTATAGCGGGAACTCGAGCAAGATGACTATTTAGGTGTTGCGTGATTGATTGGGCGTTAGCTATGTTCTTTTAGATGGTGGCATTGTGTTATTTGCTCTACGTGGTCGTGATAATGCACTTTAGGGTTCTTGATGTCGAACTTCGAATGGGTATGGATTTTGAGCAGGGTGGCTCGAGGTATATATGCAGACCAGCGTTTGGATGGGGTCGCGCATAGCGCATTGCAATGAAGTTATGTTGGGATATGATCCTTCGGATTAGATTCGTGCGTTCTGGTTCTACGGTGCGTGATGGGTTTTTAGCATCGTGTTGAGGTGGTACTGGTGAGCTTGCGGTATAGCTCTCTCATTTGAGTCATTTTCCATGATTTGAGTACATTTGGATTGTTGCTTATTGGTGCACGAATTGCTCGGGTTGTGGCTTTTGAAGTTTAGATGGTATTGATGTGTCATGTCACTAGCGTAGTCGTGTTTGATGAGATGAGGTCATTGGACCTAAGATGAATACTAATGGATTTGATTTCAGCATGTTGAAAGGATAATATCGAAATTCGGCTTAGGAATTTACTATAGTCCTTGCCGAAGGAGAGGGAACTCCATGACCGGTTAATCTGAGGAATGATTATGATTTCTGCGTGTTTCTTTCATCATTGGCAGTATACGGAAGTGTTGGGATAAGGCTTTGTTTGATAAGAGGTTATTACTGGTATTGGGTTGTTTGAGCAGCTGCTGTGATTAGAAGTTATCGCTATGAGTGTTTGAGTTGTGTGGTATATCTTGTGATTTCATCTTGAGTTGCGATTACGGCTTGATACAACGTGTTCAGACTTATTCAGTGTGTAGATGTTAGATTCTGATCCTATAGACAAGTTCGGAAGTGGAAATTTGGTTCTAAGGTTATGGGGTAGGTTGAATTGTGAAATTTAGGTTATGTTGTGCTATCGGACCTATATGAGATAGGGTGACGCGGGATCAGCCCCGGGTATGTGCATGGTAAGGTTATACAGCGATTTGATGGTTTTCGGAACAACTTTGGGCACGTTCGAGGACGAACATATGTTTAAGTGGGGGAGGATGAACGACCTAACATGTCGTTTTGAGCATTTGCACTTCGCTCGCCAGTTCTCAGGCATGAGAGCCTCATATGATGTATTATGACTTATGTAAATCGTCGGTATTGGTTTTCAGGATAATTGGAATAGATTCGGAAAAATGATTCTCAGCTTGAAGCTTTAATTTGAAAGGTTTGACCAAGTTTTGACTTTTAGTATTTGACCTCAGATTTGAATTTTGATGATTCGGTTAGCACCGTTAGGTGATTTTGGACTGGGGAGCGCGTTCGGAATGTGATTTGGAGGTCCGTGGTAGAATTAGGCTTGAATTGGCGAAATTGGAAATTTGGCGATTTTCGGTCGGCAGTGAAAATTTTGATATCGGGGTCGGAATGGAATTCCAGAAGTTGGAGTAGTTTCGTAGTGTCATTTGTGGCGTGTGTGCAAAATTTTAGGTTATTCGGAGGTAATTTAGTAGGTTTTGGCGTCGTTTCCAGAATTCAGAAGTTTAGAAGTTCTTAGGCTTGATTCCGAGGGTAATTTGGTGTTTTGATGTTGTTTTGAGTGTTCCAAAGGTTCGACTGAGTTCGTATGTTGCTATGTGACTTGTTGGTATTTTTGGTTGAGGTCCCGAGTGCCTCGGGATGAATTCGGATGGTTACCAGAGGATTCGGAAAAGGGATTTTACAGCTGAAGCTGCTGCTTCTGATGTTTCCGCACCTGCGGAGTGGGGACCGCAGGTGCGATGATTGCAGACGCGGGAAGCAACCGCAGATGCGGAGTTTGTCGCAGGAGCGGGAGATTGGGCCGCACCTGCGAGCCCGCAGGTGCGGAAACTGGTGAGTTAAGTGGAAATCGCAGATGCGGTGCCTTGACCGCAGGTGCGATCTCGCAGGCGCAAGAAATAGGCCGCATGTGCGGAAATGCCTTGGCAGAAGGTATAAATTAAACCCTTCGCGAATTTTGGCCATTCATCACCATTTCTATTTAGATTTTGAAGCTTTTGGAGAGTTTTGAAGAGGGAATCAAGGGGGTTTTCATTGAGGTAAGTAACTTGATCCTAATGCTCGTGCTTATGGTGATTTTCAGTTGTTTAAGCATGTAGTTAGTAGGAGTTAGCGATGAAAATGAGGGGTTAGGGCTTGGGAAGTTGGAGAGCTTGATTTGGGGATTTGAGGGACCATTTGATGTTGGATTTCGATGAATTTGGTATGGATAGACTCGTGTGTGAAAGGGCTTTCTAGTTGTGTGATTTTTGTCGAATTCCGAGATGTGGGCCCGGGGGGCCAAGTTTGAGAGGATTTCGGGATATGTGCCTAATTTGATAGTTTTTCTTGTGGGATTCATTCCATTAGTGTATATTGATGGTATTATTCTGGTTGTGAATAGATTCGGAGCGATTGGAGGCCGAGTCGAGGGGCAAGAGCATCGCGGAGTAAGGAATTGACCGGTTTGAGGTAAGTAATGATTGTAAATCTAGTCCTGAGGGTATGAAACCCTGGATTTCACATCGTTTTACTACTTTGAGGTGACGCACATGCTAGGTGACGGGCGTGTGGGCGTGCACTGTTGGGGATTGTGATTTGGCCCGTCCCGTAGCAACTATAAAGTTGCATATTTGACTGAAACTATATGATACTTATGTGTTTTAGACAGAATTTCTATAAATTGGGCTGAATGCCATATTTGGGCCTTGTGCCAGAGCTGTTTGGACCCTTAGGGGCCTTTTCTTATTATCCTCTCATTGTTTTAATTGAATATCTATACTCAGTCATGCTATGTTTACTAATTTCATAACTCAGTCTTTATTACCCCGTTTTGATGCACATAAAATGTTATTTTGGCTGAGCACCCTGTTTTTACTAATAGACCGAGTGGCTTGAGAGGTTTATGACTGAGTGAGGCCGAGGGTCTGTTCTTGTGAGGATATTATGGGATCGGGCTGCTCGCCACAGCATGTGGTTACTGATTCATGATTTTTAAGGCCGAGGGCTTGATTGATTTATGCCACGAGGTGGCTTGTTATAGCGCTTGGGCTGTATGAGCCCCTTTAGAGTCTGCACACCCCTAGTGAGCGTGGGTACCCTGAGTGAGTGATATGAGATATGCCCGATGGGCTGTATACGAGTGACTGTGAGGTTTGCCCGAGGGATCGATTCTGAGTGATGTTATGCCAGAGGGACTGTTTATGATTTATGTTGCCCGAGGGGCTGTATGCGAGCGATGTTTTCCCGAGGGGCTGTTTATGATTTTCATCACTTTTACTCTCTTTTGCTTTGAGCCTCTGTTGAAACTATTGAAAAAATATCTTCAAATGATTTTTACCAAAAACTGGATTTGTAAACGAGATGATTTGGCTCACATACTGATTTTAAAGTATGTTGTACTTACTGAGATTTCATGATGTGGACTTTATGTGTTTTACTTCTCGTCACGACTGCTCAAACTTTATTTACCTTTATTACTTACTGAGTTGGCGTACTCACATTACTCCCTGAACCTTGCGTGCATATCCAGGGGTTGCTGGACGTGCTAGCGAGTGTTGATTTCATCCGTCGCAGATCTATCGGAGTTAGCAAGGTAGCTGCATGGCGATCGTAGCCTTGCTCTTCTCCCTCCTATCTTCCTATAGATGTTATTAGTTATTTTCCAGACTGTATTAATCTTAGTATTATCGGGCAGTTCTTAGTAGATGCTCATGACAAGTGACACCCCGATGTCAGGCTTTTCATTCCGCACTTTTGTTATTCAGATGTTCTTCATGAAGTCTTTATTATTAAATAGCATGAATTATCTTTGAAAATGAAATACCGCGTTGTTTTTGGTAAAAGAGTCGGCTTGCCTAGTTCCACGATAGGCGCCATTATGACATGGTAGTTTTGGGTCGTGACAGAAGCGCCACGCAAGGGTTGTTCATATTATACTCCCTCCAAACAAAATAAGTGTATTTAAGGGATAAAGCGTTTTTATTAAATAATTCTTCAATTTCCAAATTGAAATCGAGACCTTTTTGATAAGGGCCGATGAATCTCAACCTTCCCATGCACCCCTAGTGATAATTAGAAATAACTTAATAGAATTAATAATAAAAGTTATTTGATTAAATTATCATGTATTTATCCTCAAGTTACCTTTTTTATTTTCTTAAATTACTCTTTATCTATCTTTAAAATATTTAAATTATTTATTAGATGAAGGGTATATTTGAAAATTAATAATTAAGTCTATTTGATTTTTAAAGTGACACGGACTAATTTTATATGATTAAAACAAAATTATTGGATCCGATGGAGTAATATTTACGAGAGAAATTATAACAGTTCTAGATCTCAAAGTATATTAATAAGAATTGAAGCTCTACTACAAATACTAGTAGCCGAACTAACACTCCAATTGCAAATTAACCATGGAAATACTAAAAATAATATAGTTAGGGATATATGAGAAGAAGAGATGAGGACTTTAGAGAGAATTAGGCATGAGAAATACAAACTTTTCCTAAGTAGTTATATGATTCGCTTATCCTACTCCTTGCATGTTCTACTACTTATAATCAACATATTCTCCTTTGCTCAACCTGTGATCCCAAATAAAAGAAAAATTAACACCGGTTGACAACATACAATAAAAATTGGTAAACTCTTAACCTTAGATTATGTTTGGCAAAGGTAGTCTAAAAATATTTGTATTGTATAATCAAAGTTTAAAAAAAATCTACGTTAATATTTATTCTCTCTCTCATAACCCTATCTATCTCTCCTTTTGTCTCCATCTTCTTCTCCCTCCCCATATTTCTTTTCTGTCTTTCCTCTCTCTCAATTGAAGATTGGTTGTTAACTTTTCGACTAAATTTTTCGGCTGGGGCATACTAAACAATCAATTAACAACAAACATTCTTATGGCGTGAAATCTCAGATGCTCCCTGATAACTAGGGATCCTAGCCTATTTTATGCTCCTTTTTACTTAGGTTTTGGATTAAAAGTGTGTACAAGTATTCCCGAAAGCTAACTTATTGTGCTTGTTTGCAGTGTTTGGTAAAAAAGAGACAAGAAAGTCAAAACCAGCTCATAAAGGAGTAAAACCTGCACAAGTTCAAAGCTGAGTCAAAAGGACGCTGACAGCGAAAAATAGATGCGGACGCCGAGGGTCCACCACTGAGGCGGTCTTGATTATGCTCTCAGCGGTGGCAAGGTTCAGAGAGTTGTATTTTGGGCTTAACAAGTCATCGCTGCCCGCGGTGAAATTGCACGGCAGAGGTAGCTTTTGCGCGGCCGTGGTCAAGTTATCGCCCTTAGCGGAAGTGAGAATCAGAGAACTAAAAGTGGAGCTAAAAATTGAAGACCGCGGTCCGCGCTTGCTTTTGGCCGCGGTAGTCATAGCGCTGTAGCGGTGTATTTTCCGCTATCAGCGGAATCGTCGTAGGGGCAATTTTGTCCGGAAAATTTAGCTGTGTATAAATGGTTCTTTTTCATATTTTTAGGTCATTGTTGTGAGAGGAACACATAAACAACAGTTTTTTGTTATTTTGAGTAATTTTAGAGCTTGGTTAACCTTTAATCTTACATTCTTCTCTTGTAATTACTTTTTATGGATTATATTTCATCTCCATCTTTGATTTCTTCTTTGATTATGAGTAGCTAAACCCATTAGCTAGGGTTATGGCTCAACCCTAGTGTGGGTATTTAATGGGTCTTCAATTTTAGGGCTTAAATGTTTATGGGTGAATGATATTTGGCTTGATTTATGCTTTAAATGTTGAATTGGTGGTTGCAAATATTGATTTGTGCCTTTTGACTTAGGCTCTTCTTGAGAAAGAGAAACTAAGCCTAGGAAATTGAGGCTAACAAGGAATTGGGGTGCACTCAAAAGATTGATAGTCCCAATTAAAGGGTTAAACCTAGAGATAGTAATATCAGACTTGAGCTAATTTTGCTTGCATTGTTTGAACACCCAATTGGGCTTGAGAAAGCGAATTAGGGCAAAGTCACTCAAGCTACCGAGAGGTATAGAGTGAGTAGCTATGAGCAATGGCTATATCATGATCCCAATTAAAACAAATTTGCCCTAAGTTTTAGTTCCCGTTAGATACTCACCTAGGTGTAAGTCATTTCCCTAGTGCCTTTTTATCAATTAAGAAAACCCTTACAAAAATACCATACTTAGCTTATTTTCATTCTTCATTTGTGTTAAAAGTAGAATAGTAACCAAACAAAGAATGATTGGAAGTGCAATCAAGAACATCGCACATTGCTAGATTAGATAGGAACCCAATTCCAAACCAATATTAGCTCTCTGTGGATTCGTTCTCGACCTTTCGGGTAAAAGCTGCATCGACCACTCTTGCCATTCTATAGTGGTGTAGGATCGGAGCTGATCACTTTTTGGTGCCGTTGTCGGGGAACTAAACGGTTTTGGCTATCTATCTGACTAGTTTTGTGTCTTGTTTTTCTTTCCTTCTGTGTAACTAACTTGTGTGAGTCATCAATTCAGGTACAAAATGGCAAACAATGATCCTTTTGGAAATTATCTCCCGGGTGAGGAGGTAGATGATAATGTGAAGATGAGGTGCCTCTAGTACCTCAAGGTCAAAGAAGAGGCCGCCAGGATAATGACAACGTTCTAGAACACCCCCCCCCCCCTCCCGCCTCCTCCAAGAGTTTCTCCTCGGGTGCTTCTAAATGAAGGATACGCAAGTGCAATTGTCCCACCCCGGATCCGGGCAGGCAATTTCCAAATTACAAATGTGATGTTGACTTTATTGGAGCAGCGATTGTATTTCACAGGTGCTTCCCATCAGAATGCATATAAATATCATAAAGGCTTTTGTGGATACCTGCTGAGGAAGCAAACAGACGAATGTGTTGGAGGATGCATTGAGATTGAGATTGTTCCCTTTTTCACTTCGAGGGAAAGCTTTGGACTGGCTCGAAAGGCTTCCCAATCATCATACGTGGGATGAATTAGCGGACAATTTTATAGCTAAGTTTTTCTCACCAGGGCATATGGCGAATTTGAGAGATGTGATCTTGGCCTTCAAACAGGAACCTAATGAACCACTTCATGAGATCTGGGAAAGGTATCGGACAATGGTGAAAGAATGTCCGAACAATGACATGACCGAAGCAATGATCCAGCAAATATTCTACCGTGACATTAACACGACCAATCAGTGTGTAGTGAACCAGCTAGCAGGGGGGAATTTCATGAACACACCTTATGATGAGGCGTGTGAGATATTGGATGAGATGGCAGATACTTCCTCAGCTTGGCAAAGTCGAGCTAATGTGCCACAGGGTGATCCCATTGTTATTTACCTGCACAAAGAGCTCCACAACCATGGCCCGGCAATAGCAGAGTTAACTACAACAATGAACCAGTTGGCAAAAGCACAATTGCAGCAAGTTCAAGCGTCGAGACAAGTAAATGCTATGGAAGGTGTCAACATGTTGGTCAACAAGAGAAGACAAAGAGGTCAACAAAGCCAAGGAAGTCCGGATCAAGATGAGCAAGGTAGTGGTGGTTTCAACCAAGATGATGGGTATGATGAGCAAAGTGAAGAAGTGCAGTACGTGAACAATTATCAAGGACAAAGGGGCAATGCTCCTAACCAACAACAGTGGATATCCCAAGGAAATTGGGGGGAATCAAAGCCAACAAGGAAATGGCAACTGGGGGAACAACAATCAGAATTGGGGCAACCAGAACAACCAGGGCAGCTAGAGTGGCAACAACAACAACTGGGGAGGAAATAACAACTAAGGGGATTGGAATAATGGCAATAGAGGGAATCAGGGGCAAGGCTTTCAAAGGCCTCCGATGTATCAACAACCAAACAACCCGCCTCCATTTCCATCCCAAGATCCTAGCTCGTCAAACAATGAGATGGGGAGTATAGAGATGATGTTTGAACAAATGATGAAAAAGAACACCGACTCTAATGCCAGTTGGCATCCCACAATACTTCAATCCAAAACTTGGAGGTTCAACTTGGCTAGATTTCGCAATCTTTGAATACTCGCCCTAAGGGGGCTCTACCTAGTGATATGGTAGTAAACCTAAAGGGTGGGAACAATACCGGGCATGCAATGACAGTGATCACAAGAAGCGGTCGAGGTGGTGATGTGTATACCTCCAAGCAAAAGGAAGTTATGAGTGATGAGGCTGAAGTACAAGATGATGATGTTCCTATAGTAGATGAGCAAGTGTGTGAAGAAAATTTGAATACGTAAGTGAGAATTGAAATTCATGATAATGAGGTGGAAACTCAAAATGACGTGAACCCGTCTAGGGAACACGTAATAGACATGCCGGAAACGGTTGTGCCTAAAGCCAAGGCTCCTTTGCCAAGGCATCCTCCACCTTACTCGCAAAGACTTGCGAAGCAAAAGAATCAAAATCAATTTAAGAAGTTTATTGAGATGATGAAAAGCTTATAAATCAATGTTCCTTTGGTGGAAGCTCTTGAGCAAATACCGGGTTACGCCAAGTTTATGAAAGACTTGGTGACAAAAAAGAGATCTATGGATTGTGAAACCATCAAAGTGACTCTTCAAGTAAGTTCAATTGTGCACTCGATTGCTCCAAAGCTTGAAGATCCCGGCGCTTTCACCATTCCATGTAGCATTGGGAGTGCAGATTTTGCAAAGGCATTGTATGATTTGGGAGAAAGTTCAATTTGATGCCTTACTCCGTGTTCAAAACTTTGGGTATTGGTCAATCGAGAGCTACTTCAAGGAGATTGCAAATGGCGGATAGAACAATGAAGAGGCCTCTTGGTATTATTGATGATGTTCTTGTCCGGGTGGACAAGTTTATCTTGCCTGCTGATTTTGTGATTCTCGACTGCGAAGTCGACTATGAGGTGCCTATAATTTTGGGAAGACCTTTCCTAGTGACTGGGAAGGCATTGGTTGATGTGGAAGCAGGAGAGCTCACCTTCCGGGTGGATGATGAAAAAGTGGTCTTTCATGTGTGCAAATTAATAAGGCAGCCGAATAGTACTGAAGTGTGCTCTTTTGTGGATCTTGTCACGGAGGTGATAGTTGATGATTCTAGTGTCATGATCAATGTAGAGGATCCTTTAGAAGCGGTATTGTTTAAACTTGATGTGAATGAGGATAAAGGGAGGGTGGAGTGTGTCAATGCTTTGCACGGAATGGGCTCTTACTCTTTTGAGCCCCGTATCTTGAGAACAGAAAGACTCCGCCAACAAAGCCCTCAATTGAAGAACCTCCCGTTTTGGAGTTAAAGCCTTTGTCTTCACACCTCAGGTATGAATTCTTGGGCCCTAGTTCAACTTTACCTGTTATTCTTTCTTCTTGTCTTACAACGTGCAGGTAGATGCCACACTGGAGGTGCTTCAAAGAAGGAAGAAAGCAATTGGATGAACTCTAGCTAATATTCGGGGAATAAGCCCCGCCTTTTGCATGCACAAGATTATACTTGAAAATGATGCCAAGCCCTCCGTGGAACATCAAAGGAGGTTGAACGAGGCTATGCAAGAGGATGTCAAAAAGGAGGTGATCAAGTGGCTTGATGCAGGGGTTGTGTACCCCATCTCGGATAGTTCTTGGACTTCATCGGTGCAATGTGTGCCGAAGAAAGGTGGTATGAATGTGGTCACCAATGACAGAAATGAGTTGATTCCTACCGGGACTGTCACCGGATGGAGGATGTGCATGGACTACCGCAAGATAAATAAAGTGACCCGTAAAGATCATTTTCCAATGACCTTTCTTGACCAAATTCTAGATAGACTTGCTGGGCGTGCCTTCTACTATTTCTTGGATGGGTACTCAAGTTACAACCAGATCTTGATTGCTCCGGAAGACCAAGAGAAAACCACCTTCACGTGTCCGTATGGCACCTTTGTATTTTCTAGGATGCCATTTGGTTTGTGTAATTCACCGACCACCTTTCAGCGGTGTATGATGGCTATATTTACCGACATGGTGGAGGAATTCTTGGAAGTGTTCATGGATGATTTCAATGTTGTGGGTGACTCCTTTTATGAGTGTTTGAAGAATCTTGACAAAGTGTTAGCCCGGTGTGAAGAGCCAAATCTTGTGCTTAACTGGGAAAAATGTCACTTTATGGTCGAGGAGGGCATTGTCCTCGGCTATAAGATCTCAAAGAATGGAATAGAGGTGGACAAGGCTAAAATTGAAGTGTTTTCAAAGCTTCCTCCTCCTACTTCAGTCAAGGGGGTTAGAAGTTTTCTTGGGCATGCGGGGTTCTACCGAAGATTCATCAAAGACCTTTCTAAGGTAGTGAATCCTTTGTGCAAGTTACTGGAAAAGGATGCCAAGTTTGTGTTTAATGATGAATGCATGAAGGCTTTTGAACTTCTCAAGTAAAAATTGACCACCACTCACATTATTACCGCACCAATTGGAGCTTACCTTTTGAGCTCATGTGTGATGCAAGTGATGTTGCGGTAGGAGCTATCTTGGGTCAAAGAGTAAACAAGATGTTTCACCCGGTGTATTATACAAGCAAAACAATGAATGATGCTCAAGTGAATTACACGGTGACAGAAAAAGAGTTGCTAGTAATTGTGTTTGCAATGGAGAAGTTTAGGCCTTATCTCATGGGTGCCAAAGTGATAGTTCATACTGACCATGCAGCACTCCGCTACTTGATGACAAAGAAGGATTCCAAAGCTCGGTTGATGAGATGGGTTCTATTGTTTCAAGAGTTTGACCTTGAGATTGTTGATCGAAAAGGGTGTGAAAACCAAGTGGCGGACCACTTGTCCCGCTTGGAGGAGGAGGGGAGGCCCCGTGAAGGCCTTGAAATTAATGATTCATTCCCTGATGAGCAACTCCTATTGCAGATGTTGCCAACTTTCTTGTGACCGGTATTATCCCGTGTGAGCTCTCTTCTAACCAAAGGAAGAAGATTAAACGGGATAGTTTGGACTACTACTAGGATGAGCCTTATTTGTTCAAAATTTGTAATGATGGTGTGATCCGGAGATGTGTTCCGGAGGAGGAGCAAATGAGTATTCTGGATGCTTGTCATTCCTCTGCCTACGGTGGTCATCACGGTGGGACGAGGACAGCTTCAAAGGTGCTTAGATGTGGTTTTTATTGGACTACATTGTACAAGGATGCGGGAGAGCTTGTGAAGAGATGTGATGAGTGTCAGAGAGCAGGTGGAATTTCAAAGAAGGATGAAATGCCTCTCACCACTATTCTTGAGGTTGACATATTTGATGTGTGGGCCATTGACTTCATGGGACCTTTTGTGAGTTCATGTGGCAACACATAAATTCTCGTGGCCGTTGATTATGTTTCCAAGTGGGTTGAGGCCATGGCTTTACCCAACAACGAGGCCCAGAGTGTGGTGGCTTTTCTTAAGAAGAATATCTTTACTCGGTTTGGCACTCCTAGAGCAATCATCAGTGATGGGAGTTCTCATTTCTGCAATAAGTCATTTGAAAATTTACTGGCAAAGTATGGTGTCAATCACAAGGTTTCAACCCCTTACCATCCTCAGGCTATTGGGCAAGTTGAGGTCTACAACAGGGAGATTAAGAGCATCTTGTCAAAATGGTTAATGCAAATAGGACTGACTGGTCAAAGAAACTAGATGATGCTTTGTGGGCTTACAGGACTGCTTACAAGACTCCGATAGGTATGTCTTCGTACCGCTTGGTGTTTGGGAAAGCTTGCCATCTACCGGTTGAGTTAGAACACAAAGCCATGTGGGCTTTGAAAAAGTTAAATCTTGAATGGGGTGTTGCAGCAAATCTCCGGGTAGAGCAACTCAATGAGCCTGATGAGTTCCGGTTTGATGTCTATTCCAGCTCGTCCTTGTATAAGGACAAGATGAAGTACTTACATGACAAGTATGCCCGTAGCAAGGAATTCAAGGAAGGTGACTTGGTTCTCTTATTCAAATCCCGATTACGACTATTCCCGAGAAAGCTCTAGTCAAAATGGAGTGGACCTTTTGAGGTGGTGCTTGTAACTCCGTTTGGTGCTCTTGATTTGAAAAACGAAATGGTGAAATCTTCAGAGTTAATGGGAAAAGAGTGAAGCACTATCTTGGCATGTTTGATTACAGCCACGTGGTAACAATGATCCATCTCAAATGATTGATGGTAACCTGCGTCGTGCTGCGACGTTAAATCAGGCGCTTCGTGGGAGGCAACCCATGTGTTTTTCTTCTTTTTGATTTTCTTCTTAGTGTAGGATTTGTTTTTTACTAACTCGTTGTGAGATGTGTGTAGGAATGTTTGATGCAGTGCAGGACGAAGCTAGAAAAATTTGACACAGTCTAAAGTTGGATCGCTGACAGCGCTCCATTTTTTCGCGGTCAGCGGTGTCCATATCGCGGAGGCGGAAATTGGCGGCAAGCAGGATTGAAAAGTCCAAAATGAGACTTCTCTGAAGTATCAACCGCGTCCGCAGTGCATTTTTCGCGGTGAGCGGTGCCTTTCCGCGATCATGTGCCATTTTTCGCTCTCAAGGGTAGTCTCAGTAAAGCACCCCTTCTGTTCGTCACAAGCTCGGACCGCGGAGATTTTCCGCGGCCGCGCCAGGTAAGTGTTGTGGGTCCCAGGGTGTTTTCTATAAATAGAAGGTCATGATACCTTTTACCCTATTCGATCTTTTCACTCTCAAGCTAAAAATTGCACTGTTCATCTGAGCCTTAATCTTCACAAACACAAAATTAGAGTCCATTTTCATCACTCATTACACAACTGGTAATTTCACTCCTTCATTATTCTTTAATTTGTACTTGTTTTTCTTTTAATTATTAGTTTTTACTTCTTCTTCTTCTTCTTTTCTTTTAATTTTGACCTAGAGTTCATTAGTGTTAATTAAATTAGGCTTAAATAGTTAGGGTTGATGACTTAATAGCTAGTTGGGGTTAGTAGTATAGATAATAACCGCTAAATGCATGAAAAATTGAAACCCTAGGATTGCTCAGGCCGATTTTGACTTCCGCGGTCAGCGTTCATGGGTTATATCTGAGTTGGAAGTCTTGATGACCGCGGTCAGAGGTGACAAATACCGCTGACAGCGGCCCAACCTCCACGGCCGTGGTACTTTTCTCGCGATCAGCGGTGCACAGGTTATGAGAAGTAAAAATAAGGGTCCGCGGCCGCGGTTGTTTTTCCACGGACAGCGCTACAACCTCTGCGGCCGCGCCCAATTTTCCGTGCTTAGAGATACCATAGAATCATAGGGTGGGCAGTCTGATCCCCATACCTCCGCGGCCGCGATGCATTTTCCGCTGTCAGCGGTGCTCATTCCGCGGCCGCGTTCCTTTTTCACTGTCAGCGGTTCGACAAGTTTTTACAATACAGTCATCTATTCTCTGCTATTCTTTGCTGCTTCTTTTAGCACCATTACTAACAATATTCCATTGATTATGTTTGCAGACAATGGTTAAATCTAGAGGTGGCGGTGAGAGAAAAAAGGGGAAAGCAGAGTCCTCCCGGGATAGGGGACGAGGACAAATTAAGTTAACCCCAGCAATACGAAAATCAATTGGGAAAATGAGGAAAAATATTAGAGCTGCAGACAGAGATGCATCCCACTCAGAGGGAAGTGACTATGTCCCCTCCGGGGAGGCCTTAGAGGGTGACACAGTGCCCACACATGTACCAGACTTTCCGGGGAGGTTTCATTTAACAGACGAGCCTTCATCCCCAGCCTCTCCTACTTCTCCTACTTCTTCTGAGTCGTCTGATGGCTCAGCAGAGGGTAGTGAGCCCTCAGCCTCAGCTTCACCTACAGCTTCGTCACCTGGACAGGATCCCACAGATGTAGATTCTAAGGTACCGGACGACGGGAAAGGGGGTGATACCCAGACCTGGAAAGGACAAGAAACCCAGAGGTGTGGCAACAGAGGTTTGTCAGTGAGCTGGAATATCACAAATCCAGGGAGTGGTGGTCTCAAAAGTCACTCATACATGAGCGTCAGTTCATAGAGCAGGATCTTTTGCCTCACAACCCCAATGTGAAGCAGCACTTTAATGAAAGAGTGGGGTGGGAATACTTCACTAGCAAGGTGTCGGATGCTAATGAGCACCTAGTCAAGGAATTCTACGCCAATGCCTCCCGCATCACAAAGGGCACATTTGTGAATGAGGTGCGGAACCTGAAGGTCAAGTTTGATGGGAAGACTTTAAACGATTATCTCGGATTCAATGATGGAGATGAGTCGCTATACTTGGAGAAAGTGGCTTTGGATGAGGCAGCCCGCCTATGGTTGGCATCGCTATTGGCTCTCCCGGATACTACTCCAGCTTGGTTGGCAGCGGGGGTTCCTATCTACAGGAACACCCTGAACTTCGAGGCAAAAGGTTAGGAGACATTTGTATGCGGCAAACTAGACCCCACTACTCACGACAGTGACATGTCGGTTTCCCGAGCGATTGTAGTGACGGCTATCATGGCGGGATTCCCGATCAATGTCGGGAATATCATGTCTAGGGTGATCACCAGAGTGGTCAACGAGGGTGATAGATCTTACCCCTTTCCAAACATCCTCACCATGTACTTGGAAGATCAGGAGGTAGAAAAAAGGGATTATGATAGCAAGGTGAAGCCCAAGAAGCCCTTCTCATGGTACAACCTTTAGGGTCCGGCAACCCCAAATCCAAGGGATCCAAGGGCAAAGCTACTTCTACTGGCCAGTCTGAAGAGCCAACAATGGTAGTCACTACTTCACAGCCTCCCTCGGGACCATCTACTTCCACACCTACCTCAGTGCCCTCCTCGTCAGCATACCTTCTGACTGCACATAGGTTGAACCAGACCCTCTCCAGCATCAACAACTGGATGCAGGCAGCAACTTCTAAGTTGTCTGTACTATCTAGTTCAATGGCAGCCCAGTCAGTTCCCACACAGCCCAGGTGCCAGCTTCAGTGGAGGAGTCTTTTAAGGAGCTTCTGGACAACTAGAAGAAGCTCCTACACAACCAAAAGCTTATCATGGATGCTCTTGCAGTTCAAGGAAAATCAATTAAGGAGCTGAGCAAGCAGACAAAGAAGCTAAAAAAGACTCGGGCCTCAAAGGAGTCGGTGAAGCAATTGAGGGGAGAGGTGGAGAAGATGAAGCCAGCTAGCAACTTACCATTGGAGCTTTTATTGGAGGATCCAGTGCCAGCAGAGCAGGTTCAGGAGCAGGAGACTGAGGGAGAGCCCAGGAGGAGGAGAGTGATGCCCCAGGTTGATGATGTGGAGATTGAGCTGGAGGATCCTGAGGGAGATGCTTCAGGCCAGCCACAGGACCCCGAGCCAGGTGATCCAGGGACCCAGCCACAGGACCCCATGCAGACAGAGGACCCATAGGGAGTTTTCTTTACTCTCTAACCCTCTTTTTGATCTTATTTTTGGTTATTTAGCATTGAGGACAATGCTAGTTTTCATTTGAGGGGGTGGTCCTATTTTGATGATTTGATAGTTGGGTTGTAATGGTGATAGTATTTTTTTTATGCTTATTTTGCACATTGGTATGTATATAACTTTACCATTTATTTTCTTTACTTTTCGTTATTTTTCAATTTCAGTATGTATATAAAGTTACTTTTCCATGTATATATCCATTCCCTCTTATGTATATTCGTGTCAATCCCCTATTATACATATTTAGTTTACTTTCCACATTTTACTTCATAACTTCTTTTGCAATTTTCCTTAATAGCATAGCTTCTTATTTCATTTAGTAGCTTCTTTTTCAGTTCGTAGCTTGTTATTTTACAAGTTTTTGTGATCAATAAGCCTTTGGTTTTCTTAATGCCACGGTTCTTCCCAAAAGGGAGTTTGTGTGAATTGGGTGACTCTTCCTGATGATGGATGGCATGACACCTTTCTTAAGGGTTTGAGTCTGTTTTCTTTTCGTTTGTGTGTAAATAGTAGCTAATGAACAATAGTGCCTTAGTCAAAGCTTCACTTGGGCCTAACACATTTACCTTTGACCTTATGGTTAAAAACAAATTGGTGTGTATAGGATGGTGATAGTTGTGACCTTGAGACTCTTGTGTTGACTAAACAATCCTCGAGTGATTTTTCGGAACCATTTGCGTTGCTCAAATCTTAGATAAGGTTGTTGTGGGCCCCCGACTCTATCTCTTTAGCAATCCTATAGCTTGTGTGGTGAGATATTGATTTTCAAGTCCAAGTCCCGTGCCAATAGGTCTAGAACTTGCCCTGAATGTTTGTCTAGGCGAAATCCTAAGTGTAGCTCGACTTGAGAAGTGATTATAGGCTCTCCTTGATCCAAATTGAGACTTGAAAACATCCATAGCCCACCAAGAATGATATCCCTAGTTAACCCTGTTGAGCCATAGCCCTTATTCTTTCAATAACCATGATACAAGCCTTTATCCGTTTTAAAATGATCCTTTCTTGGCACCCGATCTTTCCTTAGCACAAAGCAAAAGCATAAGTTTGGTGGGAGAGACGGGGAATGCAAAAGTGATAAAAGGTACAAAATGAAGAAAAGGGAAGGTAAAAAGAAAAATAAAGAAAAGCCAAAAAGTCAAAAAGAAAATGAACAATGTAGAAGAAATGAAGGGATTCAATAAAAGCAAAGATCAAAGGCTTGGAAAGATTAGAAAGGAGAAAAAGGATTGCAATGAACAAGAAAGAGTGACAGTGTGTCTCTCTAGCCTCTAAGGAAGAAGTAAATGACTCAAAGAGTCAAGAAAATGTGAGCCAAATGAAGCAAATGAAGTTCTTAAGGAAAGATGAAACATTCATAGACCAATATATCCAACCCTGAACCAAAAGCCTTCACTACATTCCCGCAAAAGCCCTATATGATCTTGAGTTGAGTGAGCTTGCATTAGTGGTGACTCACATAAGGGGCAAGCTTATGGTACTTAGAGCCGGACTTGTGACCTTTCTTTGAGAGAGATGAGTGTGTTTTTCACAATCCTCGTTCTGAGTGCTACAATCTAAAATTGAGGTTTGCTTATGGAGAGTTTAGGAGTATGAGTTTGGGTTCCACGATGACCAATATTGTAGAAAGAGTTTCCTTGATGAGTTGAGTCAACTCTTGATGCTTTTGTGTCGCACTAAAGCCATGGTGCTGAAAATGTTGTGTATTGTTAATAATGCATTTGAGTTGGGGGTAATTGTTAGTCACAATTTATTCTTGATGAGATTACTTTAGGACAGCTGAAATTTTCCTTTCTTTTATCTTGAGGAGGTGGGGATTACTTTGTTTGCTTGAGGACAAGCAAAAGCTTAAGTTTGGGGGAGTTGATAACTAGGGATTCTAGCCTATTTTATGCTCCATATTGCTTAGGTTTTGGATTAAAAGTGTGTACAAGTATTCCCGAAAGCTAACTTATTGTGCTTGTTTGCAGTGTTTGGTCAAAAAGAGACAAGAAAGTCAAAACCAGCTCATAAAGGAGTGAAACCTGCACAAGTTCAAAGCTGAGTCAAAAGGGCGCTGCCAACGAAAAATAGACACGGACGCGGAGGGTCCACCGCTGAGGCAGTCTTGATTACGCTCTCAGTGGTGGCAAGGTTCAGAGAGTTGTATTTGGGCTTAACAAGTTACCGCTGCCCGCGGTGAAATTGCGCGGCAGCGGTTGCTTTTGTGCGACCGCGGTCAAGTTATCACCCTCAGCAGAAGTGAGAATCAGAGAACTAAAAATGGAGCTCAAAATTGAAGACCGCGGTCCGCGCTTGCTTTTGCGCGACCGCGGTAGTCATAGCACTGTAGCGGTCTATTTTCCGCTGTCAGTGGAATCCTCGTAGGGGCAATTTTGTCCGAAAAATTTAGCTGTGTATAAATAGTTCTTTTTCAGATTTTTAGGTCATATGTTGTGAGAGGAACACGTGAACAACAACTTTTTATTATTTTGAGTAATTTTAGAGCTTGGTTAACCTTTAATCTTACATTCTTCTCTTGTAATTACTTTTTATGGATTATATTTCATCTCCAACTTTGATTTCTTCTTTGATTATGAGTAGGTAAACTCATTATCTAGGGTTGTGGCTCATCCCTAGTATGGGTGTTTATTGGGTCTTCAATTTTATGGCTTAAATGTTTATGGGTGAATGATATTTGGCTTGATTTATGCTTTAAATGTTGAATTGGTGGTTGCAAACACTGATTTGTGCCTTTTTGACTTAGGCTCTTCTTGAGAAAGAGAGACTAAGTCTACGAAATTCAGGCTAACAAGGAAATGGGTGCATTCAAGAGATTGATAGCCCCAATTAAAGGGTTAAACCTAGAGATAGTAATACCCGACTAGAACCAATTTTGCTTGCATTGTTTGAACACCCAATTGGGCTTGAGAAGCCAATTAGGGCAAAGTCACTCAAGCTACCGAGAGGTATAGAGTGAGTAGCTATGAGCAATGGCCATATCATGATCCTAATTAAAATAAATTTGCCCTAAGTTTTAGATCCCATTAGATACTCACCTAGGTGTAAGTCACTTTCCTAGTGCCTTTTTATCAATTAAGAAAACCCTTACAAAAATATCATACTTAGGTTATTTTCTTTCTTCATTAGTGTTAAAAGTAGAATAGTAACCAAACAAAGAATGATTGGAAGTGCAATCAAGAACATCGCACATTGCTAGATTAGATAGGAACCCAATTCCAAACCAATATTAGCTCTCTGTGGATTCGATCCCGACCTTTCGGGTAAAAGCTACATCGACCACTTTTACCATTCTATAGTGGTATAGGATCGGAGGCGATCACTCCCCTTTTGATTTTGATTCAGATTATTAAAAACTATGACCTCTCTTGATTCAAATTATTGAAAAATAATTTTAATTCTCATTTTGTATATCAATATATCTCTAGTACATATATATTTATGTATATCTACAAGAAATTATGTGTTATAAACTGAGGTATACACAAATAAAAATAAATTTTTGATATATATTTAATATACATAGAACAGAAATAAAGTTTTGATATATAAAAAAGAAAAAGAATATTTTAATATACATCTCGAATAAACAAAGAAGGAATATAAAGTTGTAATATATATTTTGATACATATTATTATTATTAATATATATTTTATTAACTAGTTGATGCCAATAAATAAAAAACTAGCTTATCCATGTGGCGACTACAAATTTGTTACTTTGGTAGCGTATAGATTACTATCCGAGCTATTATCTCCTCTCAAATCTCCATCGTTAACTTAAAATCTCAACTAATGGTGGCAAAATGGATATAAAAATAGTTGTCTGTAACGACCTGACCGGTCGTTTTGCTTTCTAGAACCCCGTTCCCCTGAATAAGACTTTCCGTACTTGCTTTAACTGATTTATGACTTGCGGGGATGGTTGGTTCGGGATTCGAAAGAGTTTGGGTTGAAATCGGAACACTTAGTTCCTTAAGATTGGCTTAAAAGGCCAAGTTTGACTTCAGTCAACGTTTTGGGTAAACGACCTCGGTATCCGGATTTGAAGGTTCCAACAGGTTCGTATGATGATTTTGGACTTGGGCGTATGTCCAGGTCGGGTTTTAGATGACCCGAAAGCGTTTTTGCGCCTAATAGTGAAAGTTGATCTCTTAAGGATTTTGAAGTTCTTAAATATTTGGTTTGGAGCGGGTTTTTGTGTTATCGAGGTCCGAACGAAATTTCGAGATCGAAAATAGATCTGTATTGTCATTTAAGACTTGCAGGCATTGGTGTCAATCCGAGTAGTATAAGTGTGTTTCGTCATATTGGAAGTAGATTGAAGAACTTGAAGTTCATAAGTTTGATTCAATTGCTTTTAGGGGGTGATTCTTAGATTTAGCGTTTTTTCGGGCGTTCCGAGAGTTCAAACGAGTCCGTTTTATCATTTCAAACTTGTAGGTATCTTCGGGCGGGGCCCTGGGGGCCCCGGGTGTCAATCGAACGAGGCTCGAGCTTAGTTGGAAAATGTGGGAAAGGGCTAAAGCTTCAGGCTTCTATCATAACTGCACCGGCGGTTGGCCGCCGTAGGTGCGAGCCCGCAGAAGCGGCTAGGCCATCGCAGATGCGGCCATGGGTGGCCAGCCCAGGAGCCGCATAAACGGATTGCGTCTCGCAGAAGCGGCCCAGCCGGCCAGGGTAAATTCTGCAGAAGAGGACTCATTTCCGCAGATGTGGTGGGCGCAGGTGCGGCCCAGGACCGCATATGCGGCAATTATTGAAGGCAGTGACCTTCATTTATTACGGGTTTTAGCCATTTTTGGCTCATTTCCACTCAAAGGTTTGGCGATTTTGGAGCTCTTGAGAGAGGATTTTCACCAAGATCTTAGAGGTAAGCAATTCCTACTATATATGAGTTAAATATTTGGATTTTGGGTAGATTAACATGTAAAGATTAGTGAAAATCATGGGACTAGAGTAGAACCTAGGGTTTTGATAAAAACGTGATTTAACCATGAAATTCGTTACGAAATGAAGTAAAAATCATATATTTTTTATCCTTAGATTATGGGTAGCAACTTCCTTCAAAAATTTCTGGAATCCGGACACGTGAGCCCGGGGTTGAATTTTAGGAACCTTGCCCTTAGGGTTGGATAATCGATTTAATAGCTAGAATATGAATTTGTAAGCCTATAATAATGGACTTTTACACTATTTGAATAGTTTCGGATTGTGCAGCACCGGTTTGAGAGTTTGGACACATTCTTGAGTTGGAACTAGGCTCGAAACGAGGTAAGTCTCTTTTCTAACCTTGTAGGGGGAAATGTCCCCATAGGTGAACTTAATTAATATATGATTAATTGTGGGGGCTACATACGCATGAAGTGATGAGAGTCCGTACGTAGCTACTAATCCTGTTATGTCCGGGTAGTTCTAGGATCACATCATACTTCGTGGTCGCTATTAGTTGCTTATATATGCTAATGGTATGAAAGGAAGTAAGTTGAAGGAAATCCAAAGATTTACAGGGTTCAAGTGAATTGTATTCATTTTTGTAAAAAGGGAATTAAAGAATTGTTGTGTTTAAATGATGAAAATTATGTTTACCGCGTCGCACATATGATTCGCGAGCGCGGTTATGCTTTTACCGCGTTGCATGTATTATTCGCGAGCTGGGTGAATAGATGCATCTATGGTTCGTGTCGTTCGACCCTCGGCAGTGCACATTTTAATTTTATGTTAGATCGGGCCGATCGTCCTCGGTGGTATTTGTGTGTGATAATAGAATCGTAACCCTTATAATTTGTATGACTTATTGCTGGAAAGGTCACTAATTTAAATGAGGAAAGTGCTTAGTTTTATTAATTGGATGAAAGGATTTTCAATAATTATTCTTGTTTGAGCTTGTTGTTATCTACATACACTGTGAATTAAATATGTTGAACTTCATATTATTATATTTGCTGGCCTAGTAAGTGTCAAAGTCAACCCCTCATCACTACTTCTGCGAGGTTAGGCGAGATACTTACTCGGTACATATTTTTATGTACTCATGCTACGCTTCTGTACTTGATTGTACAGGCTTTGAGGCAGGTGCATCTGGCCATCAGTCCGACGCATAGAGTGGTCATCTCAGCTCGAGACTTTTCGGTGAGCTGCCCTTCCCAGCCGATCTGCAGCAGCTGGAATCTCTCTTTTGTCTTTATGTTCCTATCTATTTCTTTTCCAAAGAGTAGGATAGTATGATTTTGTATATTCTACTAGATTGTCCACACACTTGTGACATCGGGTCTTGGCACATACATTAGTAGAATTATGATGTTTTGGCTTGTCTTCATGATTGAGATTCGCATTTATTCTTTTCACTTAAATATGCTTAAGTTTTTAAAACTATAAATTTCTTAAATCTATAATGGAAGTTATCACGTACTAACTACATAAATGAGGATTTACTATATGATTAGTGTTGGCTTGCCTAGCAACGGTGTTGGGCGCCATCACGGCCTAATATGGAATTTGGATAGTGACGTTGTCCATCTATATTATCCATTAAAAATGGTTTGGATAATGAACTTTTTAAAACGTGTCAAATATGGAAAAAAATTCATATTATCCGCTTAGAAAACTAATAACCAATAGGTAACTAATGTGTTTAACTTTTACATTTGTAAATAGTTAAATTGGGGGTACTTCAAGCTTGGGGGATTAGGAATTCTTCTAAAAATGATTATATTAAAAAGCCACGGATAACATGGTATTATCCGTTGGTTAACTCATTTTCTAGTCATATTAAATTAGGGTCAGGTCGGATAATTTGGGGGTATTATCACTATTAGCCCGCTCAAAAAACTATTTACATTTAGTAGCCGGAGAAGTGTATAAAGTTTGTATATAATATACCGAATGTATATATATACAAAAAATATATAAATTTTACACATTTTTCGGCTATTATTTTTAAAGCGGCTATACAATATCATGTTCTCGATAGTTTATCCTTTTTGCATTACCCATTTTGATCGGCCCATATTCGACCAAACCCGCCCGTAAATAGCACGGTATAGCCGGTTTTCGGACTGGTCATTCAAAAATAGCCAGCGTTTACCAAGTCAATGAAAAATAGCCACTATTTTGCTGCAGCAGAGACCGATCAAGCATAATATACTGGAGTTTGGTGCACCTGTGTATGAACTCCAGCATATTATGCTGGACCGATATACTTTGCTCGCTCCAGTATAATATACTGGAGACTGGAGCACCGGTGATCCAAACTCCAGTATATTATGCTGGACCGGTATACTTGCTGGAACTCCAGTATATTATGCTGGAGTTCTAGTGTACTTATGCTGGAACTCCATCATATTATGCTGGAGTTCCAGCATACCTATCTTGGAACTCCAGTATAATATGCTGGAGTTCAAGTATAGTTATGGTGGAACTCCAGCATAATATGCTGGCATATTTTCCCGGTTTTGAACAGTGTTTTCGCCTCAGATTTATCTTTACATGAAAAGTGGTTAAATATCGAGTACTTTTGAAACTGGGCTATTTTTGAACGGCCAGTTATAAATCTGGCTATTTTTGAATTTCACGCTGCCCCTAATCTCAATTCTCAATCCATCAATGGACTTCATTCACATTTCACTTTCACTCACCACAAGCGCCAAAAATTTCAAACTCTTCCCAAAATTCCCGCCCCCACTTTTCTCCTATAAAACTTCCCCATTACACATTCCACAAATTCACCATTATCTCACAATCAAAGCATTTCCCAATCTACAAAATCTTTCATATTCAAAAATGGCCCGTACTAAGCAAACAGCCCGGAAATCAACAGGTGGGAAGGCTCCAAGGAAGCAGCTAGCTACAAAAGCTGCGAGAAAGTCAGCTCCGGCGACCGGTGGAGTGAAGAAGCCTCAACGTTTTCGTCTTGGAACTGTAGCTTTAAGGGAAATCAGAAAGTACCAGAAATCAACAGAGTTGTTGATAAGGAAGCTTCCATTTCAGAGGCTGGTGAGGGAAATAGCACAGGATTTCAAGACAGATCTGAGGTTCCAGAGCAGCGCTGTTGCTGCCCTACAAGAGGCTGCTGAGGCTTACCTTGTTGGACTCTTTGAAGACACAAATCTCTGTGCCATTCACGCCAAGAGGGTCACTATCATGCCCAAGGACATTCAGCTTGCTAGGAGGATTCGTGGCGAAAGAGCTTAGGGTGAAGCTTGTTATGCTTATGGTTATGGTTAATTCGTGTTATCTGATCTAGGGCATTGTTTTTGTGTCTTTTGCTGAATGTTAGGGTTAGCGATGTAAATCAAGTGACTTGTTTCAATCAAAGTATATGTAAAACCTCTGATTTATTAGTATTTTGAAATCTTATTAATGAAATTTGTCGTTCATTTTGCTGTTACATCTTATTAGCGTTTATACTTTGCGTTTGATGTTTGATACTTTGATTATTTATTTAGGAGGCACTCAATAGAAACATCAAATTTAATGTACTGTCTCCTTTTTCACTACTTACTTGTGCTCGACTCTTCCTATTCAGCTTATGGAATATTCACCCTCCACACCCTACCAAAAAACAAAGAAAAAGATTATGTCTTTGTAGGAAATGGAACTCAATACTAGCAGTTCCTAAGTCCTGACACTATTAGTTAAACATGGAATTAAGATTGATGGTGTAGAGATTGTTCAAACTTTGAATTTTATTTATCGTTATCTGAAACTAAGATTGATTTGGGTTTGTTATCAAATGCTTATTTACTATTGTCGTGGGAGGGTAGATGTTTCTTTTGTCACGTTAGTCATCAAAGGTTGAACTTGGCTGCTGTAGATATGGATTAGCCATTTGATGAGTTTTCTGTTTGACTTTAGGTTCTGTCAAAATGATAAAAGATGCAGCCTACAGATCAATTTGAACATTGTTGAATGATATTTAACTTATGCGAAAAAATAAAGCTTGTACTAAATGGTAGTAATAGAACTGTAGTGGAAAACTGTCACTGGCCAGAGCCATGCTTGCAGGATGCAGTGTGCATTGCCCCATTATTCTTTAGATTACTAACATCACTCAGCATTTTTGCTCTACTTGCTTGCAATAAACAACTGCAGTGGACTGGAGGCCATAACTTTAAGTCTGTCATGGATTGTTAAGTTCATTTTGGGTGGTGTCACTTCACTAATAGTAAAAGAATTATCAAAATTTTTTCAACATGGAAACTTTATGTATTTCACTTTATGAATAGCTAGATGATTATCTCTGGAGAGGTTTACTGCATTTCATGTGTCAATACTGGTCTGTAAGCAACCATCTCATGTTTTAGATGTAAAATGGAACCATCATCCTGATAACTTGAAAGCATCTGTAGCAAGTTCGTGTAAGTAACCTTTGATGCTACACAAACTCTGTTAAATGCAACCATGAGTTGAAAATTTAATATAAACTTTCCCAACCTGTTAAACATCTCCTTGAGCTTATAATATTTCCCAAGTTGGAAACCAATCTGCCTCGGAGGTATGAAATCTACTCTTCTAGTTACTTAAGTACTAAAACAATTAACAAAGGCACACAGATGCTAAATCTTGGAGGATTTCAACTATCAACCTCACCTGTTGTTGCAACTACATGAATTTACTAATAGCAACAAGAAAAAGATTGATTATTGTCAAATCTTAATTAGGTAAGAAAGATAGCTAAACCAAAGACCATATCTTCCTTGCAAGGAAAAACAGGAATACACAAGAGATCAATTAAGAGGATAAAGACAGTGAAGCAACTCTGAGTTTTAAACAAAGAATGATACTTGAAAGCATAGTAAAGCACTGATACAAAAAAGTAGCAATAAAATGACCGCTTTGGAACCAAATACACACGGGAACCACATCAAAGCTGTATAACCTACATGAAGGGAATGAATACATGATTCTTCGAGTTTTTTTCTCTTCTAAATTTTGATAGTAAATTTTCTATTTCAAAGTAAAAGATCATCCAGACATATAATGGGCATACACAACGCTCAATAAAAAAATGAAGTGAATGATGAAACTCTTAACAATTACTAAGACAAAAAGGAAAGAAAAGAAATCGAATTGGAATCTCGCTCAAAACCTCCTCCTATCCCAACAACGTTTGGGAGCACACGAATCTTTAGCAGGTTTAGGCATATCATGAAAGTCCACCATTATGATCCTTCTCTTTGCTTTGTTTTGCTCTGCAACCCTTTCCTCAAATTTTCTTTTACTTGATTCAAACTTCATTTCCGAACTCTTCATATCTATGATGCTTTGTATTGTTTTTTGCATTGGTCTTGCAACTGTAGAGCATTGTGTAGCTTTTTCCTTTGGTCTTGCAACTGTAGAACTTTGTGTTACTTTTCACATTGGCCTTGTAATTACACTGCACTTGCTCTTTTTCTTTACTTGGTCTCCTCCCTCAAGCTTCTTAATCTGTGGGGAATGTTGTTTTTCTTCTACATGGCTGATATCTTCGTTCATCTTTCGAAAATATCCAGGAGATTTCTTGGTTGTCGATCCCGTAACACAACTCATGTTCTTGCTTTTAGTATTATCAGACTGACACTTTACTGCTTTTGTATTCTTTTCTTTATCACTATCAACATGTTTGTGTTGAACCTTGTTGTCAATGTCCCGAGTCTTCTTCAAACTTAGTTTTACCTTCATTACAGTAGATTCGGTCTTACTGATGTTGTAGTTTCCTTGTCGCCCAAGAATATGACGTGTTTCTCAATCAACTTCTTGAGACCTAGGAGAATTCTTCTCCGTATGATGGAGATCATCAACAGAGAACTCAGCACCGCCACTACTGCCGACTTCTTCATCTTCTTCTATATCACTAGCGTTGTCGATTTCTTCATCACCAACACTGTGTTTTTCCAGATTCAGTAATGTTTGACTCAAAAGTTATTACATACCTTATGAGTATAAAATAATATAAATAAATCAAGGGAAAATCATATCAAACCATAATAATCCGTTGGACCAAAAGAAAGGAACGAAAATAAATACTCAGGATTAGGGGGAGAAACATTGGAAGCCTTTATTGCCTCTCCATGAAGAGGTTCAGAGCCTTACAATGGTGTTCCTCTTGCCCATAATTTTAGGTATCATTGTCAATTGTCTCTCTCTGTATAGTGGTCCTGAAGAAGCCCCCTTTCTAGGGTTCCCTCTCTTGGTATTTATAGGTGTGGGCTTCGTGAGCTGGCAATAAGTGGCCGTGACCACGTTGGGATTTCGCCTTTATGGTGGCGGATAGGCCATGGCCTTGCTGATCGAACCAGATGCGGGTTGAATATCGTTAATTCTGAGTGGTCGTGCCACTAATTAATCATGAATTAGCTTAAGACGGGATTAGCCTCGTTAATTATCGTGGGGTCGGATTCTGACCCATACAGTTAGTCCCTCCGCTTATCGAGGTCGGGCCTTGGCCGAGCTCGATGAGTGGATTCCATTGGCTGTAGTTTGAGAAACACGGATGGGGATGTCAACTGTTGCTTCGGTCGAGGCCGAATTCTTTTTGGCGATGGCCCTTAGCCTTGTAGAGTATTAGTATCCTGTTATTGGGCTATCAAGTCATCGTTTGATCGAGGTCGAACTCTCCTCTTGGGCGAAGGCGCTTGACCTTTTAACTTACTTCGAGTGAGGTCGAGCTGCATTGTGCTCTGATCCTTACGTTTGTTTTGGATGCATACCCGTCGACCATGGCGGACGGGTCGTATGTTGTGCGGCCGAGGGGAATGAGGGCACGCTTGATACGTGCTCGGCAGTGTCAAAAATTTTCTAGGGCGCAAGGAGCACCTCCTTAGCATTCATAGGTCGTTATGACCATTTCGAGGGCGAGACGCCGACGGGTGATTGCAAGGCTGCTTTATGGAGCCTGTCATAATGACGCACATTCCTATGGAATCGAACCGGCGTGCGGTTGGTCATGTAGTTAATGGTGGCTGTTGGGATGCATGAAGGCCACTTGTATTGCCTATAAATAAAGGCTGAGGCATTCATTTTTCATATTCTTATTGCTTGTCTGAGAGAGATTCTGAAGAAGATTTTCTTACTGCTGTTTCACCTTCGTCTTCATCCCCCGAACTTCGTTTCTTTCTCGTTATTGTATCAACAATGGCAGGCATTTCTTCCCAAAACGTTCTTCCGACGGATCTTTCGGTTAATTCACCGGTGACCGAGGGGCCAATTCCGGCGATGGGCGGTGCAGAACTGGTGGAGACCGATGAAGCTCCGTCGGTTGACGAGATAGTATCTCTGCCCGGAGTTCCGATGACTGATTTCACCGTCGATGGTGGGGAGGATCAGGTGGATGAAGCCCCATTAATGGGGGAGATTGGGATGTCTCGACTGCGGGGACAGGGGGTCATCCCTGGCTATGCTGACGTCATTCTCGCTAGAAACGAGGAGAGGGTCCACACCGACCGTAGGGGATACTGCGTCTTTTACGCCTACCCCTTCAAGTTGGGGTTTAAGCTCCCGCTCCCAATG
>NW_017670373.1:340168-393985 GCF_001879085.1 Nicotiana attenuata | reverse complement strand
TTGAAGGAAGCTATCCGCGTGCACGAATCCCAACGGGCATTGGAAAGGGATGCTGCGGCCTTTAGAGAAGCGAGTCTCGAGGAGCGGATTGGTGTCTTTGAGCAGGACGCCCAAGTCATGGCGGACCGGATCACAGCCTTAGAAGAAGAGAATCAGCGGCTACGGGATCAAGCCGCTTCTTCCAGCCAGGCTCGACAACTTTGGGTCTTTGCCGAGGCCTAACGTGATGTATATAAGAGTTTGTGGGAGGCTGGCGTCGTGACCGAAGCTGCTTTCGAGGGGGCACGTCAAAAGGCTCGTGAGGCCCGTGCTGACTGTGGTTTTGACGCGGCGAGGCCAGAGGCTGACGCTGGTGCAGATGGTGGCGCATACGGCACCGAGTAAAAAGATGTTTATGCATTGTTTCTTGTCTTGTTCGCTGTTTGGCGTTTAGGTGTTTCTTGTTTTTTTTTATTCCTTGTATTGATCGGCCTTGGCCGGGTGTAAGCGGGGATGGCCCGCAATTAATTTCGTGGATAAATGAGATCTCCGTTCCGTTATTTGCCTTGTATCTGTTATGTATCTCCTCTTTTCCCCCTTAGATTTTTCTTTGCATGCGCTCGAAGGGGTGATTTGCCTTCAAGTTCGACTCTGGCAGGCATGTTAGTTTTTAATTGTGAACGACTCTTCTTCTTCGACTCGGGGTGAGCGAGTCGGAGCCGTTGCTTGGCGATAGCGGCACTTAGCCTTAGTCCCAGTTCGGGTGCGGTCGAACTGTCGGCCGTGATGACAGAAGCGCGGCCTTGTAGTTTGGCCGGGGCCGGACTTTACGTGTCCCCAATCTTAATTTGAGTTGGGAGTACTTACTTGAAGGGCGTGGGCGCCTAACCCGCGCCTCGCTTCGTTGGAGGTTGGGTTTCGCTGAGTTCACTGATGAAGGCGCTTGGTCCGAGCCCTGGTTCAACTGTGGTTGAACTCGTTAGATTTGAGGACGAAGGCGTCTAGCCTTATGGTTCAAGCGAGGTCGGACTCGTTGGGTTTGATGGCGAAGGCGCGTAGCCTGAGTCCTGGTTCGACCGTAGCTAGACTTACTGGCGAAGGCACACGGGCTTGATGCAGTTTTCGAGGCGCGTAGCCTGAGTCATGGTTCAACTGTATTTGAACCTCTTGGCGAAGGCGCATAGCCTTGATTCAATGGTGAAGGCGTATAGCCTTGATTTAATGACGAAGGCGCTTAGCCTGAGTCTCGGTTCAACCGTAGTTGAACTTACCGGTGAAGGCGCATAGCCAGAATCTTGGTTCAACCGTAGTTGAACTTACTGGCGAAGGCGCATAGCCTGAATCTTGGTTCAACCGTAGTTGAACTTACTGGCGAAGGCGCATAGCTTGAATCTTGGTTCAACCGTAGTTGAACTTACTGGTGAAGGCGCATAGCTTGAATCTTGGTTCAACCGTAGTTGAACTTACTGGTGAAGGCGCATAGCCTGGATCTTGGTTCAACCGTGGTTGAACTTACTGGCGAAGGCGCATAGCCTGAATCTTGGTTCAACCGTAGTTGAACTTCCTGGTGAGGGTGCGTGGCCTTGATCTAATGACGAAGGCGCTTAGCCTGAGCCTCGGTTCAACCGTAGTTGAACTTACTGGTGAAGGCGCATAGCCTAAATCTTGGTTGAACCGTAGTTTAACTTACTGCGGAAGTTGCATAGCCTGAATCTTGGTTCAACCGTAGTTGAACTTACTGGTGAAGGGCATAGCCTTAATCTTGGTTCAACCGTAGTTGAACTTACTGGTGAAGGCGCATAGCCTGAATCTTGGTTCAACCATAGTTGAACTTATTGGTGAAGGCGCATAGCCTGAATCTTGGTTCAACCGTAGTTGAACTTACTGGTGAAGGCAACATAGCATGGATCTTGGTTCAACCGTACTTGAACTTACTGGTGAAGGCGCATAGCCTTGATTTCCAGTTCAACTGTTGTTGAACTTTGTCGATCTTGATAGCGAAGGCTCATGGCCTGAGTCCCAGTTCAACTGTTGTTAAACTTTGTCGATCTTGATGACGAAGGCTCATGGCCTGAGTCCCAGTTCAATTGTTGTTAAACTTTGTCGATCTTGATGACGAAGGCTCATGGCCTGAGTCCCAGTTCAACTGTTGTTAATCTTTGTCGATCTTGATGACGAAGGCTCATGGCCTGAGTCCCAGTTCAACTGTTGTTAAACTTTGTCGATCTTGATGACGAAGGCTCATGGCCTGAGTCCCAGTTCAACTGTTGTTAAACTTTGTCGATCTTGATGACAAAGGCTCATGGCCTGAGTCCCATATTGTGGGTATTGAGTGCCGAAGTTCGGTTTGGATTCGAGACCTTGAGCGACTCATCCGTTGTCTTCCCAACCAGGGTATATAGGCTGTCTTGAGGCGACTCTCGGCTCGAGATATCTCCGTTCCGGTTTCTGGCCGGAGCTCGTATCAAGGATGTGGGAGATGCCTTGCAGAGACCTCCCCTTAGGAGGGGGGGTGGAGGCTTCTTCTTTTTGTTTGCACTATCTGAGATCGGAGAGAGAGAGAGGACTTAGATCTTGATTTGAGATCTTCGAGTTCCCATTCGAGTTTGGCGTTTCTTTTCTTTTGGTCCAGGGAAGAACTACGCGATTTTTCTAGGAAATCCCCACAGACGGCGCCAAATTGTTTGAATCAAAAGTTATTACATACCTTATGAGTATAAAACAATATAAATAAATCACGGGAAAATCATAGCAAACCGTAATAATCCGTTGGACCAAAAGAAAGGAACGAAAATAAATACTCAGGATTAGGGGGAGAAACATTAGAAGCCTTTATTGATAATATTGATTTGGTCTGCCTCTCCATGAGAGGTTCAGAGCCTTACAATGGTGTTCCTCTTGCCCATAATTTTGGGTATCGTTGTCAATTGTCTCTCTCTGTATAGTGGTCCAGAAGAAGCCCCCTTTCTAGGGTTCTCTCTCTTGGTATTTATAGATATGGGCTTCGTGAGCTGGCAATAAGTGGCCGTGACCACGTCGGGATTTCGCCTTTATGGTGGCGGATAGGCCATGGCCTTGCTGATCGAACCAGATGCGGGTTGAATATCGTTAATTCTGAGTGGTCGTGCCACTAATTAATCATGAATTAGCTTAAAACGGGATTAGCCTCGTTAATTATCATGGGGTCGGATTCTGACCCATACAAGTAACATCATTAGCGTTTCATCTCTGTGCTTCTTAAACTTTGTAGGGTGTTTCAGTGCACCAACTTGAATGGATTCTTTAATCAATTGAATTATATCTGGCTTCTTCTTTATGGAAAAAAACGCTCAGAAAATCTGTTTCTATATCCATGGCTAACTCTCTCAACAGCAAGAAGTGCTAACCCTAATAACTACACTGTGATGAACTATTATGTAAAAATTGAAAGAGAAAGGAGTAATTTGTTTGGCAGTCGAAAGAGATAGGAGGCACATTCATACACGAACTAGTTTTCCTACATGGTTTAGGAGTAACTTGCGTGAAAATTAAGTTCTACACACGCGCTTACTTCTCATTCTTCAAGGGCTGTAAATTAGTTCATAATTAGAGAACAAAAATTAAATTCTAAATATATGAAAAATATAACAATTGAAATAAACTGTTCTTTAATTTATAACTAGTATTAGTACTCGAGCGATACACGGACACAAATATCAAATTATGCTTTGAGTTATTTGAATTATATGCAAATTACCTTAAAATTTAAACCTTTCAGATAAAATTTACAGATAATCATTAAATATCAATTAAGAAGCATGACATGAACTGTTTCTCATATCTCATAGTGGCTAACATATTTTCTTTTTTTATATCTGTAACAATCCAACCCCTTAGTTTTAATACTGGCATTTTATTCCTATATTTTAATGTATTTTTATACTTTTATCCTCTTACTTAGAACAATTTCGTCATTTAAATCTATCAATAATATTTTTGAATATTATTTAATTATTTAATTCACTTTTAAAATAATTAATTCAAAGTATAAATATTCTCACACCATCTCTATTTTCCTCTTTATACTTCTCTTCCCTAAAATGAAATTTCAATTATTTTTTTACATCAATATTTTACCAATATTCAAAATATATAGTATCGCATTTTATTTTAAGTAGTAAGTTTGAATTAGACTAAAATATTAATATATAAGTTTTTTGATTATTATAATTTAAATCTATTGATTTTTTTGTAATTACTTTTTGTATCAAGCGCAATTAATTTTTTTCCCTCTTTTTGTTTCAGGATACAAATTTGACTTTAATGTTCGTTATTAAAATTAACTACATGAGATATTTATTTGTATTTTTAAAATTTCAAATTGTTATCCAATTATTATTTTTTATCTAGTAACTTTAATTTTGTGGTCCTATCCATAGTTTGAGTGTTTTCACTATGATTTTAATCTGATCTCAAGTTCATATCGCCTTCCTTTTATTTCTAATATAAAATATTTTTGAATTTATAATTATTGCTACTACGTTACTAATATATAGTATTTCATATTTTCATGTGGCTTTTATTAACTTGCCTCTTTATTTAATCTCATTATCCATTATTATTTTTTAATATAATATAGATAGATGTATTTTTTTAATATTTTGAAATAAATATTTAAATTAATACACAAAATTATCAAACTATTGAAATTTATTAATTATATTTTTAAGTATAATATATTTAATTTATTTTATTTCTAAACTAATTCTTAGTATAAATATCCTCGCATTATCTCTAATTTATTTTTATTATTTATTATCTTAAATTTTTTATTTTATCTATTAAACTTCAGTTATGCGGCCTTATCCACTTTCTTAAATAAACTTTATGTGATTTGTTAACATTAACATAACCTTATTATTCTTGTTATTAAATATATATATATATTGTAATTACTATTTAATTTTCTGTATCTTATAAATATTTTTTTATTTTATGTAAAAAAATTCTACTTGAAATTTCTTCACTTCTCAAAGTCATCAAATCCTTAATATCTTAAGTAAATTTATTCACTTTATTTATATTTTAACTTGCCCCAAAGTATAATAGTCATTGGTTATTGCAATCTAGGTCTTTCTATATATTTTTATTATTTTATTATTTTATTATTATGACTTTTACTTATTTTTTTACTTCCATATTTTTAGCTAATATCGAAGAAAATTAATGATTGAATCTATATATAAAATAAATATAGATATAGATATAGATACATATATAAATATATAGATTAGATTTGTCTTTAGATTTTGTGTTAATTAAGTGTGCTAATTGGTATTTTCTAAATATGCTATTTGGCTTAACCTCATGCTTCACTACCCACCTTTTAATATAATATAGATAAGTTAATTCTAGCCAATTAGTAGTTGAGTTGTTACAAAACGCTAAATTTCCCAAATAAAATGGGAGATTGACAGGAATGGCCGCCCAAGGGGTTGGTCTTAGCCGAATGTTCCCAAATTTGTGATATTTAAAAAAAGGAAAAAGGGTCAAAATTGCCCCTCTACTATTGTTTATTGGTTGCTTGTGGCACCCGTTATACTTTTCGACCATTCTCGTCCCTACCGTTAATGAACTTTGAAAAAATACCCCTAACCTTAACGTCTAGACACTGTGGCAGCTAGCCACATAAATTTTATCCTAGTCAGCTGCCATGTCAGCGGTCCCACCAAATTAAAACCCCACAATACCCATTTCATACCCGTCTCCTACCCGTGACCCGTTTGCCCACTAAATAAATAAGATATACCCGTCCAAATTAGCAAAGAGTTTCATTTGGTCTGCATCCGTTCGATAGAAATGAGAGAGAAGAGTGTGGAAGGTTCAAAAGAAAATCCGATTTTTTCAGTGTTGAATGTTGTCCAAGGTACGATTTTCCCCCAAAATCTGAACTTTTCTACTAGTTTCATATGGTTGTTGTTTATAAATAAAGTATTTTTGTCTTAGGGTTCGTATTTCTTTTATGTTAAAGTTAGGGTTTTAGACTATGCTTAGTGGTTTAGGTTTTTCTTGTCTCAGATATGTGATTTGTCGTTTAGGGTGTTTCTTGTCTCATATATTGACTGGATTTTTGTCGTTGTTTGTGTTTGCATGTGACTTTCACCTTTATACCCTAATTATTTGTCTGATTCTACTGGTCGGTCAGGGTATATTGGTGGAATTGATGATATTTGGTACTTATTTTAGAAGATATTTCTCTTGTTTAGGATTTCAAGTATGTGTGGTCCCTTTTGTTTTTTAAAGAAGGGTCGGTTAGGGTTTTTTAACTGAAAAAGGATTTGAGCTATTTGTTAATAGCTGACTTATTGTTATTTGGTCCCCTGTTTCACCTGCATTTACTTTGAAGATGATGCTCATGTGGGCCTCTTACATATATGTTTTGTCCTTATTTTATTGTGGTGGAACTCTAAGTTTGATAGTTTATTATGTGGTCCCCCATATGCATGCTTGTGTCCGTTTTTTTATCATAGTATCTCATTCAATTTTGTTTCTTTATTCATCTACCTCTGTACCTTTTTCTTATTCCCTTTATTTATCAAATTATGTTGTTTATTAAAGCTTTCCCTTACATGTTTATTTATTATTTCTGTACATCTTGTCTTTTTTTACTTCTTTATGCATTTACTATGGTAGACTGTAATAACTTTATTCATGGTTACTATGCAGCCTTTTATAGATGGTGCTAGTTGAGTTAATTTTTCATCATGGTGGGGAATGGAGTAGTAAGCCACGCCCGATGTATAAAGAGAAGTATGTGCACATCAATAAAGGTTTTGACTCTGACTTGCTCTCTTATGCTGATTTAGTTGATGAATTTGATACAAAGTTTGGGTATATAGGGGTGCAACAATTAATAGTAAAGGGTCTTGGTGGTAGATATTATGAAATAGATGGGGATGTTGGGATTAGGACTCTATTGGACCTTGTTAATGAACAGTGTAATGTTATTAATTTGTTTGCTGTAGAAGAGCGTGAACCTGCACTTGATGTACCTAATATAGTCACTCGCAGTGAGTCACACACAGTAGAAGTTGAAGCTGCTACTGATTGTAGTGATAATGATAGTGAGGAAAATGATCCTGCTAGTGATTCTGATTCTCCTGAATTAAGTTCTGATGATTTGGAGCAACTTTTTTACAAAAGAGGAGGGTCATCAATGATAAGTTAACTGACTATAAAGAGTTAGATAGGTCAATGATATTTAAAGATATACCTGAAGCTAGGAAAATGATCAACATGTATTCTCTTGCAAATGGGTATGACTTGCAGCAAGTTAAAAGTGACCCTACAAGGCTTAGGTACATCTGTGTTGGTGACTACCCCTTTATTTGCCATATATCTAAGGATTCTTCAGGAGGTGGGGTTAAATTCAAGACTTTAGAGCCTGCACACATGTGAACCTGCATTTGAAAATCAAAGAGTTGATGCAAATACAATAGCTGATTACTTTTAAAAAGGCCTGCAAGATAACCCCAAAATTAAGGTTAGAGAGATGAGGGCAAGCTTGAAAGCTGCATTTAATGTAAATGTTAGTGAATCTAAGTGCAAAAGGGCAAAGAAAATGATTTTCGAGAAACTTGAAGGTAGTTTTACAGATGAATATAATAAGCTTGTTGCCTATGCCAATGAATTGAAACTTAGCAATCCTGGGGGTGATGTGATAATTAACTTATCAAAAGATGCTCTTGAAGAAGGGAAAAGGAGGTTTTTAAGGATGTATATTTATGTCACGACCTAATCCCAGACCCGGTCGTGATGGCGCCTCTCGTGAAGACAAGGGCAGCCGACACATTTCCCATTCGAAGTTAAACAGCTAAGCAGCAATACAACAGGCTAAAACATGATGTAATAGCGCTAAACAGCGGATAATATCACAACAATGTGGAAATACAACCCAAACACAGCCCAAATCGGGGTGTCACTAGTCATGAGCATCTACTACGTCTAAATACAACTGACAAGGTCTGAAATATACTCAGTACAGTCTAATAGAATGAAGAGAGAGAAAGAAGTGCTGCGAACGCCGGCAGCTACCTCGCTAACTCCACTAACAACTGCCACCAAGCTCAGAAAATACCTGAATCTGCACACAAGGTGCAGGGAGTAAAATGAGTACTGCCAACTCAGTGAGTAATAATCATAAATAAAGACTGAGTGGTAAGAAATCACGGAAAGAGCATCAACATGTTGTATAGAAGCAGTTTCGAAAACCAGTAAGAAAGCAATGAAGCTGTAAAATCCTTTAAAACATCTTAGCTCAGTTTAAACTCTTTTGAAAATGACTTTTTCAACAGTTGCGCAAATGAATGCAGAACAACTAGTGCAGATAAGCACAGAAATCTGCCCCTCTGGCACAAATACACAATTAAGCAAGTAAATGACAGGAAAATAAGGAAGGTAAGCACATAAGGATCGCCCCTCGGGCACAATATTAACAAATCCGCCCCTCGGGCAATATCTCAGTACAGTACCAGCCCCTCGGGCTATATCTCACATCACACTGGGTACCCGCGCTCACTGAGGGTGTGCAGACTCCTGGAGGGGCCCCTTTCGGCCCAAGCGCAATATCAAGCCATCTCGTGGCACCATAAACAGGTCCTCGACCTCATATCAATATCAAGCCACCTCGTGGCGTACAATCTCAGGCCCTCGGCCTCATAATCAAATCAGTGTATCACCGTTGCGGCGTGCAGCCCGACCCAAAAGATATGTATCACCGTTGTGGCATGCAATCCTACCCAAAAGATATCCTCACAACACAGGACATCGGCCTTACTCAGTCAAAAATCACATGAGCCTCTCGGGCAACTGTAAAACAGTATTTCTCAGCCCAAAACATCATTTAAAAATCCTTTGACTATTAAAACAGAGTAAACATGGCTGAGTTTTGAAAACAGAGGAAATAACATGACCGAGTTCAAGTATAAAGTCAAAACAGTGAGGAAACATGAACAACAATCCCCGAAGGTTTCAAATAATTGGCACGGAGCCCAAATATGGCATACAACCCAAATAATGATGATAGCAAATAGATTTTAATCAAATACGCGGTAAATCATCAACCGGGACAGACCAAGTGACAATCCCCAATAGTGCACGACCCCACGCTCGCCATTAATCGTGTGCCTCACCTCAATATAGCACTACGATGTGCAAATCAGGGGTTTCAAACCCTCAGAACATCATTTACAACCATTACTCACCTCGAACCGGCTACATCTCTAGCTCGCGACACCTTTGCCCCTCGAATCGGCCTCCACGCGCGTCAAATCTATCCAAAATCAGAACGAGGACGTCAAAATATGCCAAGGGAACAAAGCCCAAGCGAAAACAATCAATAAAAGGCACAAATCCCGAAACTACCAAAACTCGAGCCCCGGGCCCACTTCTTGAAACTTAGAAATTTTTACACCAATAGATTCCTCATCTCCCCACGAGTTCATACATATCAAAAATACTAAAATCGGAGTCCAAATGACCCCTCAAATCCCCATTTAAAGGCTTTTTAAACTCAAGCCCTAATCCTCCATTTTTGCCCTTTAATTCCTTCAATTACAGCCCTAAATTCATGAAATACAACCATAGAATTGAGTTTTTGGTCCAAAATTCCTTACCTTAAAGAAGTCTCTTGATTTCTCTCTTCAGAATCGCCCAAAAAGCTCCAAGGTCGAAGGCAACAATGGTGAAATATTCCAAAATCGCGAAATGAAATAAAATATATGGTTGCGGTCCAAAATCTGCTTCTGCGGTACCGCATTTGCGGCCAAACCACCGCTTCTGCGGTTTTTCACTTAAGTCCCCAAAATCGCATCTGCGATATAACTTCCGCATCTGCGGCTTCGCAGATGCAGCCATCTTGACCGCTTCTGCGGAAACTGCTCATCTAACCCCTTTTCGCTTCTGTGATAACCCACCTGCATCTGTGGTCCCCAATCCGCAGATGCGAAAATACCAGAAGTAGCAATATTAGCTGCTGCAACAAAATTCCAATCTCTCCGTTCACCACCCGAAATCACCCCGAGGCCCCCGGGACCTCAACCAAAAGCACAAACATAACCCAATACCTTATTCAAACTTGTTCAAATCATCAAAACACCTCAATTAACATCAATTCACCCAAAACACATCGGATTCAAGCTTAAGTTTCTAAAAATCTTCCGAAATACGCTTTTGATCAAAAACCCAACCAAACCACGTCCGAATGACCTGAAATTTTGCACACACATCCCAAATGACATAATGAAGCTACTGCAACTCTCGAAATTTCATTCCGACCTCTATATCAAAATCTCACCTATCAACCGGAAAACGCCGAAATCTTAATTTCGTCAATCCAAGCCTAAACCTTCCACGGACTTCCAAAATGCATACCGATCACGCTCCAAAGTCCCAAATCACCTAACGGAGCTAACCAAATCATAAAATTTCTGATCTGAGATCGTATACAAGCAAATCAAATATTGGTCAAACCCTTTAAATTTCAAGCTTCAAACTGGGAACTGTTCTTCCAAAAATTTCATTCTGATTACCCTGAAAACCAAAATCAACGGTTTACATAAGTCATAATATACTACACAGGGAAAGTCATGCCCGAGAACTGGCGAGCAAAATGCAAAAACTCAAAACGACCGGTCGGGTCGTTACATCCTCCCCCACTTAAACATACGTTCGTCCTCGAACGTGCCCAGAGTTGTTCCAAAAGCAGACCAATTGCTGAATAACCTTACCATGCACATACCCGGGGTGATCCCACGTGACCCTATCTCATATAGGTCCGATAACACATAGAAACTGAAACTTCACAATCCAATCTAGCCCCTAAACCATAGAACCACATTTCCACTTCTAAAATCATCAATACGATCAGAATCTCACATTTATACTGTGAATAAGCCCGAAAAAGCTGTAATAACCCATACCCGCAACCTCAGGTGAAATTACATGATATACCACATAACCAAACGTTTGCAGCGATAATTTCTAATCATAACAGCCACACATAACAACCGAATACCGGTAGAAACCTCTTATCCACTAAAGTCTCACTCCAACACTTTCATATACTGCCAATGATAAATAAAACACACAGTAAGCCATTTCTTAGATCAACCATTCATGAAGCATCTTCTCCTTTGGTAAAAACCATAGCGAATTTCTGAGCCAACCCTCGATATTTATCCTTCCAACGTGCTAAAATTGAATCCGTTCGTATTCATTAATGATCCCAACGATCTCATCTAGTCACACACAACCACTCTGGTGACATGACACCTCAATGCAGACTAAATCCGAAACTTGCGCAATTCGCGCACCAATAAGAAACAATCCAAACATACTCAACTCCTGATAATGACTCAAATGAAAGAGTTGTACCTCAAGCTCACCGGTACCACCACAGCACAAGGCTGAGAACCCATCTCACATCATAGAAATAGAATACACGAATCTAACCCGTAAGGTCATATCTCCACATAACTTCGCTGCAATGCACGATCCTATCCAAATACTGCTCCACATGAAACACCTCAAGTCACTATGCTCGAAATCGACAGCCACGCACAATTTGATGTCTAGAACTAAAGCAAATCATCATACCCACGGTGAAGCAAATAACATACTCCACACAAACCCGAAAGGACATAACCGATACGTCATTCACCGAGTAACACCCAATTACTCACCCCGCTCGACTCCCACTATGAAACCCCCAATAGAATGCACCATATTTGCCTATAACCAACAAATCATAACGCCTCACAACACAAAAAGGTAACTCTGAATCTTCCCAGATTACTTATAAGCTCAATAACAATTGAATCAACACATCCCTTAACATTACCACTCGGAGCCAACCAAGCCGACTCAAATTAGAACACACATCCATATTGGCCTGCCAATGAACTCCTTATCAAGGAAATCCTGAAGCTGCTCCTTCAACTCCTTTAACTTTGCCGGTTCCATACGATATGGTGCCCGGCAGCAATCAATATCGAAATCAACAACCTTGCCTGGCGACATGCCCGGCCACAAGAAACACATCCGAAAAGTCCCTCACCACCGAAACTGAATCAACATGAGGAGCCTCTGCACTGATATCCATCACGAGAGCCCAAATAAGAAAGACAATCCTTCCCACTCTACCAAGAACATGATCCGTCGAACCTCTCCACTCAATCCGTGGGATTCCTGGCATAGCCAACATCGCCGCCTTAACACAATAGCTCAGAATGACACAACACTGAGACAACCAGTCCAATACCAAATATCACCTCTAAAATCTAACGTACCAAGCAGCAAAAGATCCCCTCGGGTCTCCAAACCCCGATAATCACTGAACAGTACTGATACACACGACCCACAACCACAAAATAGCCTGAACACGAGAACTCCCAGTCTTCAACTCCATATAGCACACGAATCACCATACCTGATCCCAATCATTCCACGAGAGATACTCTAAAATTCTTCCGTGCCACCAAGCAAACTCGAATATCAGTAGTCAATCTAACAAGAAAGTGCCGCAATACTATCGAAGTACCATCAACTTAATCACATTGCTTTTTTCTGAAATATATACCCTCGTCAAATTACCTCCAACCAGCCATACCATTTCCTAAATCATCTGAAGATCATCTCTCCAATTATCTGAAACCACCCGTAGATTCCTCATCTCCCCACGAATTCATACATATCAAAAATACTAAAATCGGAGTCCAAATGACCCCTCAAATCCCCATTTAAAGGCTTTTTAAACTCAAGCCCCAATCCTCCATTTTTGCCCTTTAATTCCTTCAATTACAGCCCTAAATTCATGAAATACAACCATAAAATTGAGTTTTTGGTCCAAAATTCCTTACCTTAACGAAGTCTCTTGATTTCTCTCTTCAGAATCGCCTAAAAAGCTCCAAGGTCGAAGGCAACAATGGTGAAATAACCTAAAATCGCGAAATGAAATAAAATATATGGTCTGCCCAGGCCTTTTCGCATCTGCGGTCCAAAATCCGCTTCTGCGGTACCGCATTTGCGGCCAAACCACCGCTTCTGCGGTTTTTCACTTAAGGCCCCAAAATCGCATTTGCGATATAACTTCCGCATCTGCCGCTTCGCGGATGCGGCCATCTTGACCGCTTCTGCGGAAACTGCTCATCTGACCCCTTTTCGCTTCTGTGATAACCCACCCGCATCTGCGGTCCCCAATTCGCAGATGCAAAAATACCAGAAGCAGCAATATTAGCTGCTGCAACAAAATTCCAATCTCTCCGTTGACCACCCGAAATCACCCCGAGGCCCCCGGGACCTCAATCAAAAGCACAAACATAACCCAATACCTTATTCAAACTTGTTTCAATCATCAAAACACCTCAATTAACATCAATTCACCGAAAACACATCGGATTCAAGCTTAAGTTTCTAAAAATCTTTCGAAATACGCTTTTGATCAAAAACCCTACCAAACCACGTCCGAATGACCTGAAATTTTGCACACACATCCCAAATGACATAATGAAGCTACTGCAACTCTCGGAATTTCATTCCAACCTCTATATTAAAATCTCACCTATCAATTGGAAAACGCCGAAATCTTAATTTCGCCAATCCAAGCCTAAACCTTCCACGGACTTCCAAAATGCATTCCGATCACGCTCCTAAGTCCCAAATCACCTAACGCAGCTAACCAAATCATAAAATTTCCGATCCGAGATCATATACAAGCAAGTCAAATATTTGTCAAGCCCTTCAAATTTCAAGCTTCAAACTGGGAACTGTTCTTCCAAATTTCATTCTGATTACCCTGAAAACCAAAACCAACGGTTTACATAAGTCATAATATACTACACGGGGCAGGTCATGCCCGAGAACTGGCGAGCAAAGTGCAAAAACTTAAAATGACCGGTCGGATCGTTACAATTTGTTTGCAAGCAATGAAGTCTGGGTTTAAGAGTGGTTTGAGACCTTTCATTGGATTGGATGGAACATTTTTGAAAGGGAAGGCTAAAGGTCAATTGTTGGTCAAGATTCTGCCAATCATTTTTATCCATTGGCTTGGGCTATTGTTGACAAAGAAACAAAACTTACTTGGAAGTGGTTCTTAGGTCACCTACAGACTTCACTAGACCTCAAAATGGGTGAAGGGATCACATTTATATCAGATATGCAGAAGGTATGTATTGTTTATTTGTACTGTTATTTTCAGTTATTTTGTTGGTTTCTTTGTACTGTTATCTGATGTTATCTACTGTTTTTTGTAGGGGATGATTGACTGAATCCAAACTGTTCTTCCAGAGTCACACTTTAGATTTTGTGTAAGATAAATAGAAGCAAATTGTTGTAAGAGATGGGATTCTGGTGAATTCAAAAAATTGCTTTGGTGGGCTGCATGGAGTACTTATGAAGAGGACTTCAAAGATCAGATAAAGAATATGGGTCGAGTAGATGATGATGGAAAGGAAGTTGTGGAGGATTTGTTGAAGTATCCACCAAAATTTTGGAGTAGGGCATTCTTTGATACTGTTTTCAAGAACCAGTCCGTAGACAACAACTTGACTGAGTCATTCAATGCATGGATCTTGCAAGCAAGGCACAAGCCAATCATTAACATGCTTGAGGATATTAGAATCAAGGTGATGAATATGATTACTGAACATGAAGCTGAGGTGATGTCATGGGGAAATGAATACAGTCCTAAAACCATGGAGTTCTACAACCAATTCATGAGGATTGCATTGAAGTGTCATGTTAATGGCAGTGGAGACGATGGATATGAGGTGACTGAAAGTAGTGATAGGCACATTGTGAATTTGAGATTAAAGAAATGTACCTGCAGGGCATTGGATCTTTGTGGCATTCCATGTCTTCATGCAATATGTGCATTATTGCACAAGAAAGTGGACCCTCTAAGTCAGATTCATTGGTACCTTACCAAAAGAGACTTATCTCCAAATTTATTCACATAAGTTACAACCAGTAAGAGGATAAAAGTTCTGAAAAATTAAACCTTCACAGTACATGGCTCCACCACCTTTGGTAAAGATGACTGGGAGACCAAAGGTTAAGAGAACACGAGAAAAAAATGAGGAACTTAATAGGCAAGGACAATGGTCTTAGTCAAGGAAAGGGAGGGAAATGACATGTAACAATTGTGGTGAACCTGGACACAATGCTAGAGGGTGTGCAAAGGTAATCAAAACCATAACTTTTTCTATCATTCTTTCTGTTTCAACAACTAACCAAAACTTTCTGTCTTACTAACAGCATTCTTAAGGAAAGCAGCCCATTGGAGGAAAGAAAAAGAGAAAGCGGACAAAGAGGAAGAGAACTTTACTTGATGAAGCTGATGATGAACATCCCAGATCTCCCTCTGCTGCACCAGTGCCACAAGAAGCCAATGATGAGGAAATTCCTTTGTCAGCCCCTCAGCCAAGTCAGCCTACTCAAACAAGTCAATCTAGTAACATGTTGTTCATGCCAACCCCTTCAGTGCAGAGGAAAGAACCAAGCTGCAGTGCTTTTCCAGACTTTGACTACCCAGACTTTGACCCTGAGCCTGAGCCTGAAATAGCTATAAGGCCAAGAAGTATCTCTGAGGCAAAGACTAGGCTACAATTGAGGCAACTACAAAGTACAGCAATTGGAACAAGGGCAATCAGATTTGTTGGTGATGCCAGTGGTATGAGTGAGCCATCAAACCTACCATTCTCACCAAAGAAGCTGCAATGGAAGGGAAAAAATGCTATTACTGGTAACCAGCTTAACAAGCAAAGATTGGCCAAGTTGAAAGCAAAGAAGGGTAATGGGAAGAAGCAGACTTAAAGACATGTTGTTCTGGTGTTCTGAAATGTAGATCAATTAAACTTTATATTTTTGGTTGCGATGTAATTACTATTAGCCAAGTAAACTTGTTAAACTTGTGTGGCTGTTTAGTTAGTGACATGTTCACTCGGATGTCATGTTATCACCTAGTTGTGAAAGTTTTTGGGGTGATAATGTGATATCCCCTTGTTTGTGGTTTGATGTAGTTTGAATATTTAGTTTGGGAAACTCGATGTCATGTTGTCACTTGTTTATGTAGGTTTTTGGGGTGATAATGTGACATCCCCTTGTGATGAATGAAATTAGAGTTTATGAATTATTTAAGTGTTTATTTATGAGTTATAGATGCAGTCCAGATTTTGTTAACAAGTTGTTTTGTGAAACTGCCCAGATTTTTGACCAAAATGGTATTGTAAAAGTGTTCAGATTTTGATATAACTGGTGTTGTGAAACTGTCCAGTTTTTTGACTAAAATATTGTGAAACTGTCCAGATTTTGGCACAAAAAGGCCTTTGTGAAACTGTCCAGATTTTTGACCAAAATATTGTGAAACTGTCCAGATTTTGGGACAAAAAGGCCTTTGTGAAACTGTCCAGATTTCTGACCAAAATGGAGTTGTGAAATTGTCCATACTTTTTGACATAACTGCTATGTTCATCAACCCATAACATCAACTAATAATACAGAAAATTCATCACAAAAGAACTGACAACTACTAAGATTACATTAACTAATATAAGCTCTAATGTAAACGGTTACAAGCTCATAAATTGGAATTACATTAACTAATTCTTGACAACTATTATATTGGAATTACGTTAACTAAGATTATAAGGTCTAATGTAAAAGGTTCAAAACAACATACATAACACCTTCTCTTCCAATTTAAAACGACAATAAAATTGACAACAAAACATATTCATTAGCATCATCAACAAGATTCATCAACATTCACTTCATCATCGACGCCGCAACAAATCCAACAAAAAGTGCCCATGAGATCATAAGCATCATCCTGTTCTTCAAAACCTTCTCTTCCAATTTCATTACTTTTGCAACTTCAGCTTTGTGTGGAGCCTTCATGGCAATTAATTCTTCTTTCAATTTATCCCTATCATTTTTAATAGCTTTCCAAGATGATGTTACATCTTTACTTGTAACCAAATCACTGTTCAACGAGATTTCATCTTCCCATTCAAAATAACCATAAGAACGATTCTGTCGAAAACAAAAAAAATCAGAGAAGAAACTAAGATCGTTATTATTAGACTATAATTTAGAGCAAACAGTTACTAATTTAGATCTTTTATTACACAATCACTAACCTTAGGCTTCGGACATTTAAAAAGTCGCCTTCCAGGGTTTAATGGAGTCGTTGAAGTGAAGTGGTTTGCAAAGATGCCACAACGACACCTAATTTGGGAAGAACAGCTTCCTTGAGACATTGAAGATGAAGGAAAAGGATTGGGGTCGTCTGAGCCCTAATTCTTGGTAGGAGACGGGTATGAAATTGGTGTTGTAGGTTTTTAATTTGGTGGGACCACTGACATGGATAAAATTCATGTGGTCAGCTGCCACAGTGTCTAGACGTTAGGGTTAGGGGTATTTTTTCAAAGTTCATTAACGGTAGGGACGAGAATGGACGAAAAGTATAACGGGTGGCACAAGCAACCAATAAATAATAGTAGAGGGGTAATTTTGACCCTTTGCCCTTTAAAAATTACCCTCATACTCGCACACAGCTTTTTAGGGACTTTTCTACTAATTGTTTATTAAATTCTACCTGATCGTCATACTTTTGCTCTTCAGGATTTCACTACCGGATTGGTAGATTGATGCTATTATTACTCTACATATCTGTTAAGTTGCTTATTGAAATCCAGCTAATTGTCATACATTTGCTTTTCAGAAAATTTTCTACTAGGTTGGTAAGTTGATGCTATATTTATTCTACCTATATTTTAAGTTGTTTATTGAAGTCTTACCCAATTGGCATACTTTTTTCTGGGCTGTTTTAACAAAATATTGTTCGAATTTTAAACTTCAATTTCGATCAAACTACCCCAAATCTGCTCCAAATGATCTTAAATTTAAAATAAAACTTCCAAATACCAATACAAATAATCATCAATCACCAATTTAGTCAAATAACACCAAATTAAGAAGACTCACTTTATCCTCTTCAATACTTTCTAAGGTCCAACATTTGAGTATTGTGATTTTTACAGTAAATTATCAAAATCTATGTTTGAACTAAATATTTAAGCACAAATTATCAACATTCACACCATTTTAACAATAATCGATCATTAACATTTACTTTTCACCACTAAACAAGAATTTCAAGCTTTAAAAATTGAACAATGACTTTCAAGTAAAAAACGGGGATATTTTGTTAAGACCGCCAAAAGGGGGATATCCCGCTAAGACCAGTCTCTTTGGAGGACAAGCCGTGTAAATTTTTATAAATAAAACTCTTATTTGGATATTTAGTTATTGGGCTAATCTCAGATTATTTTCAAGCCCAAGTCCATCAATAATTGTCTTGCTATCTAGCTAAATCGTAGAAATGACATTAGGTAGCCACTCTAAATGACTGCTATTTAGGAATTAGGCAGTTTCAGTTCAATTTTTCGGGATAAAAGTATCTTGAGTTGTCCTGAAGCTAAGATTTTTAGTTAAAAATTTCAGGACAAAATAAGTATTTGCTAATCTCTAAATAGTATCCCTCCTAATGAATATCCGTGCACTTGCCTCCGACTAATCGCTCAGTCCCAAAATAGTTTTCAGAGCCAACACAAATCTAGGGGAGTAACATTCTCATTTGTCTTAAATTTTCAACTTTTACATATTTAAAGACTAGGACTTTGATGAACTGATTCTCTCGAGGATATAGGCTTCACAATTTGGGGAAACTACAAAATTGAAAGTTACGAATGTGCTTGTTCCAGGTCAATAGCTGGTAGCTGAAAATGTAATTCTAGTAATTGCTGAACCAAGGGGAGAAAAGGGTTGCTAAAAATTTACATTTTGTCTATTTAGAGTTTCCCCAAATATTTAAATAAGACAATCAATATTCTCCTCTCCTTCTTAAGCACTTTAAATGAAAAAAAGGTTGAGGATTTAAAGTTTGTCAAAGTTTACGGTTATGTAGAGAGGCCGATATAGCAAACTGAAAAGTCACTTTACACGTATTCGTACTTCAATATTTTCAAATTTAAAGTTAAATTACTTTTATTAAAAGTGCTATTTTTTTTAGACAAACGAAAATAGAAATTGCATCACATAAATTGGAAGTGTACATTTTTTTTTGTCTATTTTTCCATTCTTTGCTCAAGTGCAACAATTTGGTATTAGCGCCCTCCAATTTTGGTATTGGAGAAATGGTAAAGTTTATGTGTCACCTATATATTACGAATTCGAGTCGTGGAAGCAGCAACTAATTTGCATTAGAGTAGGCTGTTTACATCGGCTCTCCTCCCAATCCTGCGTTAATGCGGAATTGGGCTTTGTGCACAACCCAGCATGCTATAAACTACTTTGTTGGCATTCATGATACAATAAACTAATGGATGATCTAAGCTTTTTGGACGATTAACCCTACCTATATGAGCTTGCTCGCATTGCCGGTCCCAAGCTCGGCAAAGGAGGAGGTTTGTTGCAGGCTGATTAGAACTATTCAATTTAAGACGAACCTCACAATATAAATATCGAGCTTAAATTGAGTGACTTGGTCGGTGATACTTCATATAGCCAGACTCCAACTTGAATTTGGAATTGAGGCGTAATTATTGTTGTTATAAACTTTTTAAACAATTCTATCTGCAGCTAGCAGTCCTGGAGTGCCCTGCTGTCAAGGCTTTGAAATTGGGTAATTTTGATGTCTTCGCTTTAAAGTAACTTAATAAGCTTTTAGTTTTCACAAGGAAACTGCATACTCATGGAAGAAAACGAGATTGTCGCCATTGGTAGTTCATTCAATATTCAACACGAGATTGTCGTTGCAATTATGAAAAAGGTTCCTGTGGAGATATAAAGTCTAGTTGAGGGTGTTTGTACAGTGTGCTATTTAACATGTACATTTCTAGAATAGTCTATTAGTCAACTTGGTTAAGACACATTAGTAGTTATGTATATATCAGAAACATACTCCTGTACAAGTTAGTTATGTAAAGGAAGAAAAGAAATACAGTTTTTTTTCTCTCTCTCTACGATCCTCTATGTTACTCTCTGTATTTCATCTCTTCTCACTAGATCTTGCCTCCATGACCATGGCAGATCTAGCTTGATTTTGACATGGTATCAAAGCAGGTCGAATACGATCTGTAGTCTGAAGCTGCTGGTAGTTCTCTTCTTCTCAATTTCCTTCTCAATTTCCCCAAATCGAGTTCTCTCTCCTTCGTTTCTTTTCTAGCCCTAATTTCTGAATTTTGACGAATTTTGCTGCGATGACGGGTGATTCTTCACAAACTAGAGTCGGATCTTCACATGCAAACAGTCAATTGCTCGATTGCAACGATCCGCTACTCGTTCATCCCTCAGACACGCGGAGGATTGCGCTAGTTCCTCAGTTGTTGGTCGGAATAGAGAACTACTCGGAATGGAGTCGTTCTATGAAAATGTCACTTTTAGTGAAGAACAAAATAGGTTTCATTGATGGAACCTATACTAGGGTGAAATATGAAGCAGATCCGTTCAAGTTGCACCAGTGGGATCGATGTAACGCCATCGTACAATCGTGGATCATGAGTTCAGTGGCTTAAGAGCTTAGGAAAGGTATTGTTTACTCCTCAAATGCACAAAAGGTTTGGGAAGCCTTTAAAGAAAGGTTTGACAAAGTGAATGCAACCAAGGTGTATCACATGAACAGAGAAATTGGAAGTTGACTCAAGGAATATCCAGTATCTCAATCTATTATTCAAAGTTAAATTATCTATGGGCTGAGTTTGAGTCGATTATACCATTTTCTGGGTGTGATTGTGTAAAATCTAGAGAATTTGTTATTTTTCTGCGCCAACAAAAGTTGATAAAGTTTCTAATGGGGTTAAATGATACATATGCACCACAAAGGAGCCAAATCCTGATGATGAATCCTACGCCTACAATTGATCAAGCTTATTCAATGTTGATCCAGGAAAAAAGTCAGAGATTGAGTGGGAACTTGGGAACACAAAGTGGAATCCTAGGGAGTGCACCTATGGATGGAGAATCCAGCGCTATGATATCGATCAATGCCTCAAATACAAGGCCTAGGAGGAATGGGAACGTACAGTGTGACTATTGCCACATGAAAGGTCACACAAAAGAGAACTGCTACAAGCTGATTGGTTATCCAACAGGGCCTAAGTTTTATAACAACAATAGGAGAAGAGGAGGCTATAATGGTGCTCCAGCAATGGCACACAATGCAAATGTGAAGGCACAAGAGGAGATGTATACTACTGGGACAAAAGGCATGGGACAAACAGGAGGTTTATCATCAGCACCTATCTTTACCTATGATCAATATCAACAGATACTTATGTTGCTGGACAAAAACAAAGGATCAGCTGCAATAGAGATGGCAAATATGGCAGAGTCGACTGCAAATGAGACAGCTAATATGGCAGGTAAATCCATTACTAACTATGGTTGTTGGATAATTGATTCTGGAGCCTCAAATCATATGGCTTCCTCCTTGCAACTGTTTTCCCAATCACGGTCCATATCCTATATTCTGTTTCCAATTCTGTACACTTACCTAATGGATATAGTACTAAAATCACTCATTCAGGGTTTTGTTCCTTGCCCAATTCACAAGTTCTAGAAAATGTATTATATGTTCCATAATTCAAATATAATTTGTTGTCTGTCTCCAAGTACACTAAGGATTTAAAGTGTTTGGTAGCTTTTTATCTTGATTTCTGTTTGTTTCAGGACCTCTTCAGTGGCAAGGTAAAGGGGATTGGTAGTGAAAAGAATGGGCTGTACATTCTCAATCCTTACACACCTGCTGCTGCTCCTATCTCCAAGTGTTTGTCTTCCTCTCTTCAGAATAACTCAAATGTTTTGTGGCATCAAAGACTTGGTCATGCACCACAGAATGTTTTACTAAAAATTCCTACAATTAGAAATCACTTGTCAAAGTCTACTGATTGTAATTGTCCAATTTGTCATTTAGCTAAACAAACTAGATTACCATTTCCTATTAGTATTTCTAAGTCTACTTCTGCATTTGAGTCGGTACATATGGATGTTTGGGGTCCATTTAGAGTCTATACTCATTGTGGCTTCAGATACTTTCTTACTCTAGTTGATGATTACTCTAGAATAACTTGGACCTTCTTGTTAAGAGTCAAAAGTGATGTTTTTGTTGTTCTGAATGATTTCCTTCAATTGATTGAAAACCAATTTTCCTCCAAAGTTAAAACCTTTCGATCAGACAATGGTTATGAATTCTTTAAAACACTTTGTTCCACTCTTTTCAAATACAAAGGGATTATACATCAAAGTAGTTGTGTACACACCCCCCAACAGAATGGGGTAGTGGAAAGGAAACACAGACACCTTCTTGAAGTCAGTAGAGCTTTAAGATTTCAAGCCCACATTCCTTTAAAATACCGGGTGAGTGTATTCTAGCAGCAACCTATATCATTAACAGACTACCCAGTAGTGTTTTGAATGGAAAAACTCCTTATGAGTTGTTCCATGGTCATCCTCCTAACCTGCATCATATGAGAACTTTAGGATGTTTGTGTTATGCCACAAGACCCAATTACTGTGATAAATTTTCTGCCAAGTCTTGGCCTGCTATCTTCATGGGATACTCTTTACATCAAAAAGGTTATAGGCTCTATGACATTGAATCTGGGAAATTTTTTGTCAATAGAGATGTTGTGTTCAAAGAACATATTTTCCCTTTCAAATTCCCCAGATCTCATTTCCTAAGCTTCTCCTTCTTCTTCTTCTTTCCATCCTGACCCTTCTCTCAACCCTATACCTATACATTCCCCTGATTCAGTTTCTTCCATTGAGTCTTCACCTTCACCTGTCTCCCCTGCTTCATCATTACCTACTATTTCACCTGACACTGTGCCAACCTCTCCTATCCCTTCTCCTACCTCTGCCACTCATATTCCTGCCACTTCTAACCAACCTAGAAGATCAGGTAGGGTCACCAGACCTTCCATCTGGTTGACTGATTATGTACATCCTCCCTTACCCACTACTTCTTATTCCTCTTCCTATACCATTCAATAATTTGTTTCCTATTCTCACCTACCCTCACATTTTAGGTCATTTCTTGGTTCTTTTTTCTTCTATATACTGAACCCTACTCTTTTTCTCAAGCTAGTAAGGATGCTAGGTGGGTCAAAGCCATGCAATTGGAAATTGAGGCTCTTGAGCAAAATCACACATAGGAAGTAGTGGATCTACCTTCTGGTAAAATTTTCATTGGGTGCAAATGGGTGTACAAAATTAAATATAATGCAGATGTTTCAGTAGAGAGGTTCAAAGCCAGACTAGTTGCTAAGGGCTACACACAGGAAGAAGGTCTGGATTTCGATGATACTTTCTCCCCGGTGGCCAAGCTTACTACAGTCAGGACTGTAGTTGCTGCTGCAGCCCTTAAGGGATGGCCTATTTTTCAAATGGATGTGCATAATGCCTTCCTCAATAGTGATCTTGAGGAAGAGGTCTACATGTCCCTACCACAAGGCTTTAGTAGTCAGGGGGAGCATAAAGTCTGTAGACTACTAAAGTCCTTATATGGTCTAAAGCAGGCATCTAGGCAATGGAATTTGAAACTAACTCAAGCTCTCATAGAATCTGGTTTTACTCAAAGCAAACATGATTATTCACTTTTCACCAAGACTGACAAATACAAGTTTGTGCTTGTACTGGTATATGTAGATGATTTACTTGTAATGGGAAATGATCTAGAGGAGATTCAGAATGCAAAGGCTGCACTACACCAGAAATTCAAATTAAAAGACCTAGGAGAGTTAAGATACTTCCTAGGAATAGAATTTTCAAGGTCTAAAGAGGGAATACTGGTGTCACAAAGGAAATATGCATTGGAAATAATCTCAGATGTGGGATTAGCAGGTTCAAAGCCTAAAGATACACCTATGGAGCAGAACATGAAGCTCACAAGTATAGAATTTGACAAAAGTATAAATGCTGGCACCTCTGATGAAACATTGGAAGACATGGGGAGTTTTCAAAGGCTGATTGGAAAACTTCTGTACCTCACAATAAGTAGACCAGACATTTCTTATGCAGTTCAATGCCTAAGTCAATTCAAGCATGCACCCAAGAGATCCCATTATGAGGCAGCTCTACATATTGTCAGATACATAAAGAGACAACCAGGTCTAGGAATCCTCATGTCAAGCAAAGGGACACAGCAGATTGAGGCTTACAGTGACTCTGATTGGGCATCTTGTCCCATGTCAAGGAAATCTGTGACTGGCTACTGTATTAAGCTAGGTAATTCATTCATCTCTTGGAAAGCAAAAAAACAGAGCATTATCTCTAGAAGTTATGTTGAAGCAGAGTATAGAAACATGTCACACACAGTGGCAGAGTTGGTTTGGCTTAATGGTTTACTGAAAGAATTGAGAATGGATGTGAGTTTGCCAATGAAGTTGTCTTGTGATAACAAAGCTGCATTGCAAATTGCAGCAAATTCTATGTATCATGAGAGAACAAAACACATCGAAATAGACTGTCACTTCATAAGAGAAAAAATACAAGAGGGGCTGATTGAAACTTCTCACATACCAAGTCAACATCAACCTGCAGACATTTTGACAAAGCCTCTTGGCCATCAGCAGCATGCTTTTCTGTTGACCAAGTTGGGAATGAAAAACATCTTTCATTCTCAACTTGAGGGGGAGTGTAGAGATATAAAGTCTAGTTGAGGGTGTTTGTACAGTGTGCTATTTAACATTTACATTTCTAGAATAGTCTATTAGTCAACTTGGTTAAGGCCTCATTTGTTTTTTTTTAGATTAAGACGTCTGAATCTGAATACACATCTGAATATCAAGATGTGTATTAAGATTAAGACATCTGAATCTGAATACACATTTGAATATATTAAGATCTGTTACTAAGATCTGAGTAGAAATAATTAAGACTGTTTGATTTTTAACATCTGAATGTATAAAATTTATCTTTATTTGAAAATTAATAAACATAAAATTCAAATGAAATACTAACTAATCTAATATTCTATCAATAAAATATATAGTTTTTTAAAATATGATAGTTGTTGGTGGTGATGGCTAACGGGTGAATGCCGACTAGAGGCGGTGGTTGGTGGTAGTTTTGGTTGATGATGGTGGTTCATGCTAGTAGCTAGTGGTGAATGGTAGTGGTGGCGATTAGGATTGAGGATGGTGGTGATAGTTAATAATGTCAGGTCGTGGTAGTAGTTGTGATTAAAGAAGGTGGTGGTAGGTGGTGGTAGGTTATATTGATGGGTTGTGCCGGCTGTGGTTGTTGATGGTGATGGGGTGGTCAGTTGTGGTAGTTGAGGCGGATGAGTGTTGATTGTGGGTGAGAATGATGGTGGTCGGAGTGGTGGGGATAGTAGGTGGTGATGGTCGATAATGGAGGCTATGATTAAGGATGATGGTGGCATGATGGTGGCGGAGGTGGTGGTGGTGGTGGTGGTGGGGTGGTGGTGGTGGTGGGGTGGTTGAGTATGGTGGTGGTCGTGGCATGGTGGTAGTTGATAATGGTAGGCGGTGGCGGCAGTTAATAATGAATATATGATAGCATCTTAATGAAATTAAGTCTCTGTTATAGATCTTAATCATACAGACCTATTCAGACTCATTAAGTAGTTGTGAAGTAAAAAAAAACAAACACACTTAATGTTTAAGATCTGGATAATTAAGATTCAGACTTTAGAAACAAACGCACTTAATGTCTGAGATCTGAATGATTAAGATTCAGACATCCATTAAGTGCAAACAAATGAGGCATCAATGCCTTCTATAGTGGGATTTATATTTTCCATGCAAACTTTAAAAAGAAATACTATTAGGCTCTCCATACATTAAATTTTTTATCAATTTTCTTTGTATCTTTCTAGACCTTGATTTTCTCAAATCTCTCCATAAATAAACAAAAGAATCTCCACACCCATTACAAGTCCCCACAAAATTTGGATTTTTCTATAACTTAATAAATGAAAGTCACTCGGGTCAGCTGATTTATAGGCAAAAAATATCGTATTCCTTTTCTTCTTGAAAATAGTGAAAACTGCGGGGATGACTCTAATGGAGACCCAAAAAAAAAAAAGGACTCTAATGGAGAAGTACAAAAGAGAAGTAAAATGCAGTATTATATTGGATTTTACTAAACGGTTAAATTTTCGTTAAAGTAAAGTGCAGTATAATACTACATTTTAGATAGAAAAGTAACTTTTTTTTAAAAAAAATTGTATAAACATATTTTGAGTTCCAAAAATCATTATTTAGGTTTCGGACTCGAAATTGCTACGTGCAAAATGCAAATCATGATAATTTTCTTACAACGAATACTCAGATATGTTCAAAAGAAATTCCATAAAATGAAATATAGTGAAACATGTAGCTAGACACGAGTTTCCAATAAAATTAGCTAATAGCTCGAGTTGGTCTATCTTTTCACTTTTGCCTTTTTTATCTCACAAAGCTTTGTGGGGAGAGGGAGGGGGGGTGGGGGGGCACCCCACCGAGGCCTGGGAAATTTCGAAAACAAACATTAGTCTCAAGAGATAGCCCAGTCCCTAGTGTACTTCAACATATTCTTAAAGAGCAAACTACCCTTTATAGCCCTTCAAAATTTTAATAGCCCATGTTTTGTCCTACTTACAAAAAATGGTCCTTCGGCCCAAAAGTATTGCATATAGTAGCCGAAAGGAATGAGTATGACAACATAAGCGCCTGTAGCTCAGTGGATAGTGTGTCCTTGGTGTATATTGAGCCTATCTCGAGTGTGCTTGTGTATCTAAAGTGTATATATTTATGTACCCCAAATGTATTTTGTATCGTGAATATATAATCTGTCTGAACAATGTATCAAAATTGTATATAATGTGTATTTTCTAATATGTAACATAGTGTATATAAATTATATACAATTTTGTATGTGTAATGTGTCCACACTGTGTATTTGGAGTGTATCATGTATTTTTGTATAGTGACAGTCTTTTTTGTATATATTTTGTATAGTTACATCTATTTTGTATATATTTTGTATAATGACAGTCTATTTTGTATATTTTTTGTATAGTGACAGTCTATTTTGTATATTTTTTATATAGTGACAGTCTATTTGTATATTTTTTGTATAGTGACAGTCTGTTTTGTATATTTTTTGTATAGTGACAGTCTATTTTGTATATATTTTGTATAGTGATAATCTATTGTGTATATATTTTGTATAGTGATAATCTATTGTATATAAATTGTATAGTTATAGTCTATGTTGTATATTTTTTACATAGTGACAGTCTATTTTGTATAATGATAGTCTATTTAGTGTATATTTTGTATAATGATAGTTTAATTTTTACATTTTTTGTATAGTGATAGCCTATTTAGTATGCAGTTTGTTTCCAATTATCACTTTCAGAAACATTCCTGTAAAGCCTCTCTCTTCCCATTTTCCTTACTTTCCCTTTTATGTCCCCTTTCATTTTTTTCTCATTTTGTTAAATTTCTTCTTATAGGCAATTCACAGGATCTTACTACTAGCCGTGGTGATTCTAGCAGCGTTAGGCAACGTTCACGGCCGTCATANAGTTTTTCCAATATTTGCGGGTTCCTTAATTTTCTTTCTTCCCCATAAAGGAAATAGGGTAATTAGGTGGTATACAATATGTATATGTATTTTAGAACTCCTTCTAACGACTTATGCGTTTTGTTATCATTTCCAATCGGATGATCCATTAATCCAACTAGTGGAGGATTATAAATGGATCAATTTTTTTGATTTCCATTGGAGATTAGGAATAGATGGACTTTCTATAGGACCCATTTTATTAACAGGATTTATCACTACTTTAGCTACTTTAGCGGCTTGGCCAGTTACTCGAGATTCTCGATTATTCCATTTTCTCATGTTAGCAATGTACAGTGGTCAAATTGGATCATTTTCGTCTCGGGACCTTTACTTTTTTTCATCATGTGGGAGTTAGAATTAATTCCTGTTTATCTACTTCTATGCATGTGGGGAGGAAAGAAACGTCTGTACTCAGCTACAAATTTATTTGTACACGGCGGGGGTTCCGTTTTCTCTTAATGGAATACTCCGCCATAAGTTGCAGAGCACACACCGCTTCGTTGACGGATTTTGGTGGAGTTGGTGACGAAACGACGTTGAACACTAAAGCTTTTAAAATGGCCGTTGATCACTTGTGTCAGTTTCAATCAGACGGTGGTTCGCTGCTGTATATACTCGCCGGAAAAGGTTGGCGGTGAGATCTGTCTTTGTAGCCATGGTGTTCGCCTCTCTTTCCGATTTCGGCATTGAAAATTAGGGATAATAGAGATAGAGTGAAGGAATTAGATAAGGAGATTGAGTTGGAGGCAAAGAGTAAGAGGGGGAAGGATGAGGAAGAAGATTTTGATAGGAATAGGCGTGACAGGAGTCAAGAGAGGGATCGAGATGATAGAAGAGAACGGGGCAAGGGTAGGGATAGGGATAGCAGATTGAGCCTTTTAGTTAATTATTTTTGGGCTAGCCACTAGAATTATTTTTGGGCTATAAAATGTATATTATAATTTTTGGGCTACCGGATGATATATGTTTGGGCCGATGGGCTATAAATGAATTTTGCTCATTCTTAAACTATTTCACATAATTTTAAGGCGGAGTATTTTTCTTATTACAACTTTTACAATTTTCAAGAATTAAAGTTGTTAACTTAATATTTTCTATATGAAATCAAACAATTCTTATGTAGTATTAATCTTTTTCCATTATGACTAATATTTTTTTTTTAGGCCAAAATCTGCCATAAGGATATTTAGCGTAATACAACATTAAGGAAAGAGTCGGTCGAGGTCGGCCAGGAAGCAGCAAGATTCATGGCTGAGATGTCAACCATGACTGAGGTCGAGCATTGTTTAAAGAACAATAATGACTAGTGTTTGAATAGGATATTAAAGAGAATATTCTAGTGAATATTCTCTGCACTTGTACTATTAGGGTTTGTTAGGGATATGTCTTGTATGAATAAAAAAAAGAGATAAGGGGATAGGGCATATAATATTCACTTGATAAGAACACTTTTCAGAAGAAGATCTCTCTCTAGCAAAGATACAAACTTTACCTTTTCATCAATATTCTTACTCACATTATCCCATACTTTTTCATCAGATCCGAGAATAATTCAAACATTCTAGGATTTGTCAGTCACTCGTTATTGTCAGGAGGAACAATCATCTACTTTATTCATTATTGGGCAAATTACTCCCTCTATTTACTTAAATGCCACTTATTGTTATTTATTGCTAGTTTGTAACCGGTAGGTCGTTTTGTGAGTTATATTCCCAATCCCCTAATACCTGCTTTTCCAGTATCTTTTTCTGCTTATGTGACTTGACGGGAGGTTTCGTTTTGGTTTTTGGAGTGTTTTGAGACACTTAGTCCCTAAGCGGAGGCTTAACTTTTAGGATTTGGATCGTAGTCAGAACTGTATGAAGATGACTTTGAAATGGAGTTCCGTTGATTTAGTTAGCTCCGTTGGGTGATTTTAGGCGTAGGGGCGTGTCCGGATTGTGTTTTGGAGGTCTGTAGCAGATTTAGACTTGAAATGACGAAAGTCAAATTTTTGGAGATTTTGACCGGTAGTGGACCTTTTGATATCGGGGTCAGATTCCGATTTCGGAAGTTAGAGTAGGTCCGTAATGTTGAATATGACTTGTGTCAAAATTTGGGGTCAATCGGATGTGGTTTGATAGATTTCGTCATCGCTTGTGAAAATTTGAAGTTTCAAGTTCTTTAAGTTTGAATTGGAGGGTGATTCGTGATTTTGCGTTGTTTGATGTGATTGAGGTTACGACTAAGTTTGTATGGTGTTTTAGGACTTGTTGGTATGTTTGGTTGAGTTCCCGGGGGCCTCAGGTTGATTTCGGGTGGTTAACGGATCATTTTTGGGCTTAGGAAAGTTGCAGATTTCTGGTGTTCTTCAGTTACTGGTTTCCTTCTTCGCGCTCGTGAGGGGTGTTCCGCGTTCGCAAAGAGGATCTGGGGAAGGTGGAAATTTTATGCTTCGCGTTTGCGATGTTGGTCCCGCGTTCGCGAAGCTCTGAGGTCATATGTCTACGCGTTCGCGAAGAGGGTCCCACGTTCGCATAGAAGAGGTTGGTTGACTGGGTCCCCAGGCATTTTGCCTACGCGTTCACGAGGTTGGTTCCGCGTTCGCGTAGGGTTGAGCTGAGTGGTCGTCGTGTTCGCGAGAAGGTCATCGCGTTTGCGATGAAGGGATTTTGGGCCAAGGCAAGTTTTTGCTTCGCGAATGCGAAGGTCCTTCCGCGTTCATGAAGAAGGAATTAACTGGGCAGAATATAAAGTTTCAAAAACGAGGGTTTGGCCATTTTTTTCAACACTTGAGTTTGGAGCTCGGATCTGAACGAGATTTTGAGGAATTTTCAGAGATATCAATTGGGTAATGATTCTACACTTGATTTTGGTTATATCCCACTAATCTATCATCAATTTTATCATTTAATTTCGGATTAGGGGTAAAAATTGGAAAAAATGGGAAGAAGTTCTTCAACTAAGATTTTGGGTTTTGATTGGGATTTTGACATCAGATCTGGATAATTTTGGTACGACTGAACTCGTGAGTGAATGGGTGTTCATATTTTGTGACTTTTACCCGATTCCAAGATGTGGTCCCGGGGAGGTTTTTTAGGGCGATTTTTTAATTTCTTGTTTAAGCCTTGATTTCATTAATTAGATTAGTCTATTATAGTTGTATTTATGATATGTAATTGCTTTTGGCTTGATTTGGGCCATTCAGAGCCGGATATTCGTGGTAAAGGTATTGTGACTGATTGATTGAGCTTGGTTTGAGGTAATTGGCTTGCCTAACCTTGTGTGGGGGAACTCCCCTTAGGATTTGGTACCGTTTTTGATATGTGAGTGATGTCGCCCAAACTCACACCACAAATATAGGCTGTGAGGCGGTCGAAGCAATAATAAAAACCCAACGCAAGTCGGGGTCGAATCCACAGGGAGTTAGATATTGGATTAGGTATACACCTAGTGTGAATGTATGATGTGCCTTAAATTACACTTCCACATTTTCAATTGTTGTTTCTACTTCTACTTTTAAACTATTGATTGTAATTGTAGAGCTAAGAGACAATATTTTTTGTTTTTGTTGTTTTTCAAGTTATGAAAGATCTAGGGTTGCAACTTCCGCCTAGATGGATACCTAACAGGTTGAGAGGTTTAGGGCATGTTTGGTTGATGGGATACAAAAATAGCAATCACACTCAATTACTCATCTATACCTCTCTGTAGTTTGAGTGATTTTGCCCAATTTGGGTTTCTCAAGTCCAAATGGGTATTTCACAAAATAAGTGATACATGCTCAAGTCGGGTCTTACTATCTCTAGATTTGACCCGTTAATTGGGGATATCAATTTCTTGAGTTCACCCCAATTTCTTGTTAGCCAAGTTTTCCTAGACTTAGTCTCTCTTTCTCAAGTAGAAACTAAGTCAATTAGGCAAGAATCAATGTTTGCAACCATCAATTCTCAAATTCAAGCAAGAACTAGGCTAAATACCATATACCCAATAAATAAACCCTAAATCAATCACCCATTAAGTACCCATACTAGGGTTGGGTCACAACCCTAGCTATGGGTTTAGCTACTCATGAAAAATGCAGAAATTAAAGAAGAAACCAAGATAGAATTCATAATACTTGACTGAGGAAAGAAAATCTAATATTTAAAAGTTAATCTAGTACAATGTTACCCAACACAGTAAACAAAAACGGCTTAGGTGCTCTCCAAAAGTAAGACTTCACCTAAAAATGTCAAATTTTTTTATTTATATTAAGCTGAAAATATCTGATAAAATTGCCCCTGCGAAGGTTATGCGGCTGCACAATTCTGTGTGCGGTCCGCATATTGAGATTGACTGGTCAACTAGGCTTTCTGCAGTCGCATAAAACTGGGGTGCATCTGCACTTCATTTAATAGTGCGGACCACACATTTCTGAGTGCGTCCGCACTTGAATTTGGACAGGAGCTAGCCTTCATTATGCGGACCGCACATTTATGAGTGCGGCCGCACTTTGGCCTCCTGCGACCGTACAATAATAGTGCGGTCCGCACATCTTCTATTCTCCAAAAACATGGCTCTCTGATTCTCCTCTTCTGCAGACCGCACAATTATGAGTGCGGCCGCACAATTATGATGCGGTCCTCACTTCTTCATTGCCCAAAAAGTACAGTTCTCTGAACTTCATCTTCTGCGGCCGCATTAGAATTGTGCGGTCCGCATTTTGCATGGGAATTCTGACAGAGGCTTCCTTATGTTCTGCGGACGCACTCAATATTGTGTGGTCCGCACTGTGCCCTTTTAGCCTTGTTTTGGTCCTTGTCCAAATTAACTCCTTCTTGAGTTGATTTTCATTTTTTTAGCTCATATTCCAAAACTCATGCAAGAAAGCACATTTCATTAGTTTTCGGGAATATATTTAAGCAATTTTGAGCTAAAACGAAAGTAAAAGAGTGCAAATAAGTTGTTACGCCCCGCAATATTACGATGATGTTACGCTTCGCATTATTAAATTACGACGATGTTGCACCCTGTAGTATTGTACGTTGAATTTATCATAAGGTAGTTGACATCAGTCCAAGGAAAAGATTACTCGGAGATTATAAGGATTATGCTATTTTAAACAAGTGATGAGTAAGTTCGTGAAGGTGAGAGGGGAAACAAGTCAAAGAAATAAATTTTCGTCAAAGTTTGGCAATTTGGGATAAAATACGGTCCAAGCTATAATATCCCGATATTTATGGACTAGTACCATACAAGGTACCATATGACCATGATAAAGTTTATTAAAAATAAATAAAATCTTAAGTAATTTGAGGTAATTCTTAATTATACGGATAATTGGTTAATTACCGAGTAGCGGGATATTACCTAATTAAATTAATTGAAAATTTTGGATAAGTATTAAGATGAGAACGTGGCAGCAAGCCACATATTGTACAAATCACTCTTAATCATATTAGCCTAGGTGGCCATTTAAAGTGATGTATATAAGAGAATGTGGGCATTACGTGTAAGACTTTCAAAGTTTAGCTTAATTTGACTCAAAATCAGCAAGACTTGAAGTTGCTTCATCTAAGTCATATAACTGTTTGACTCAAAAGAGGTTAAAGTCTTTTTAAGCAAATCAATCAAAAAGATGAAGGGGTAAATCCTAGTTAAAGATAATTAACTCTAGATCCGAGACGATAACATGAGTAGAAAAACATAGCTGAGTATAAATGTTGACAACGATTAAGATCGAATTTAATGGCATAAGTAAAGATGCATTAAGTAACAAAAATATGAATAAAGGAAAAGATTCACCCGTCCTCGGCTTGTCCGACCTCGGCCTATCCGACCACGACCTTATTGATGACGGTCTGACCTTGGCCGAACCGACCTTGGCTTTATGTCTTCGCGTGCCGAATTTCTTTGGTCTAATTTTGACCCATACAGTTAGTCCCTCCGCTTATCGAGGTCGTCTCTTGGTCGAGCTCGGTGAGCGGACTTCATAATCGAAGTTCGAGAAATTCGGATGGGGAGGTCGACTAGTATGGGTCGCAGCTGAGGATGCCGATGCCGAGGGAGAATATCTTGAAGATGGTGGTGAAGAGAGTGGCGATGGTGACGCCAAGTGAAAAGATAGCTATCTTTTTTGACCATTGATCCGAGTCGTATGTAATCTGCGACTATTTGCGCAGTGACTTTGTATAAATAAGAACTTTTCGTTGTTATTTGCCTTGTACTTTTCCATGTTTTCGCTTTTCGCGACTTTGGCGCGAGGTAGATTCCCGCATGGCGAGTCCCGGTCTTTCCTTCCCTTTATATTTTCTGACGGCACTTGGCCTTAGGGACATTTCGAATTCTCTTCGGCGATGGCCAATGGCCTTAGAGAGTATTATTTCGATTTTGTCGGAATATTGACCTGTCGTTGTTCGGTCGAGGTCGAACTCTTCTTCTTTGGCGAAGGCCCTTGGCCATAATGTTGATTCGGACGAGGCCGAAGGTTGGTTTGGACGAGGCCGAATGTTGATTCGGACGAGGCCGAAGGTTGTTTTGGACGAGGCCGAATGTTGATTCGGATGAGGTCGAATGTTGGTCGAGGCCGAAGGTTGATTCGGACGAGGCCGAACGTTGATTCGAACGAGGCCGAACGTTGATTCGGACGAGGCGAAGGTTGATTCGGATGAGGTCGAACGTTGATTCGGATGAGGCCGAACGTTGATTCGGACGAGGCCGAACGTCGATTCGGACGAGGCCGAACGTTGATTCAGATAAGGCCGAATGTTGATTTGGATGAGGCGGAATGTTGATTCGGACGAGGCCGAATTCTTCTATTTGGCGATGGCCCTTAGCCTTAAAGGGTGTTATTTCGACTTATCGAAATGTTAACCCGTCGTAGTTCGATCAAGGTCGAACTCTTCTTCTTTGGCGAAGGCCCTTGGCCTTAAAGGGTGTTATTTCGACTTATCGAAATGTTAACCCCTCGTCGTTCGATCGAGGTCGCACTCTTCTTTTTTGGCGAAAGCACTTAGCCTGAGTCCCAGTTCGAGCGAGGTCGAATTGTTAATCTTTGATGGCGAAGGCACATAGCCTGAGTCCCAGTTCGAGCGAGGTCGAACTGTTAATCTTTAATGGCGAAGGCACATAGCCTGAGTCCCAGTTCGAACGAGATCGAAATGTTAATCTTTAATGGCGAAGGCACATAGCCCGAGTCCTAGTTCGAACGAGGTCGAACTGTCAAACTTTGATGGCGAAGGCACTTAGCCTTAATCCCAGTTCGAGCGAGGTCGAACTGTTAATCTTTGATGGCGAAGGCACTTAGCCTGAGTCCCAGTTCGAGCGAGGTCGAACTGTAAAACTTTGATGGCGAAGGCACTTAGCCTAAGTCCCAGTTCGAGCGAGGTCGAACTGTCTAAACTTTGATGGCGAAGGCACTTAGCCTGAGTCCCAGTTCGAGCGAGGTCGAACTGTTAAACTTTGATGGCGAAGGCACTTAGCCTGAGTCCCAGTTCGAGCGAGGTCGAACTGTCAAACTTTGATGGCGAAGGCACTTAGCCTGAGTCCCAGTTCGAGCGAGGTCGAACTGTTAAACTTTGATGGCGAAGGCACATAGCCTGAATCCCAGTTCGAGCGAGGTCGAACTGTTAATCTTTGATGGCGAAGGCACATAGCCTGAGTCCCAGTTCGAGCGAGGTCGAACTGTTAATCTTTGATGGCGAAGGCACATAGCCTGAGTCCCAGTTCGAGCGAGGTCGAACCTGTCGATCTTTGATGGCGAAGGCACATAGCCTGAGTCCCAGTTCGACGAGGTCGAACCTGTCGATCTTTGATGGCGAAGGCACTTAGCCTTAATCCCAGTTCGAGCGAGGTCGAACTGTTAATCTTTGATGGCGAAGGCACATAGCCTGAGTCCCAGTTCGAGCGAGGTCGAACTGTCAAACTTTGATGGCGAAGGCACTTAGCCTGAGTCCCAGTTCGAGCGAGGTCGAACTGTCAAACTTTGATGGCGAAGGCACTTAGCCTGAGTCCCAGTTCGAGCGAGGTCGAACTGTCAAACTTTGATGGCGAAGGCACTTAGCCTTAATCCCAGTTCGAGCGAGGTCGAACTGTTAATCTTTGATGGCGAAGGCACTTAGCCTGAGTCCCAGTTCGAGCGAGGTCGAACTGTTAATCTTTGATGGGCGAAGGCACTTAGCCTGAGTCCCAGTTCGAGCGAGGTCGAACTGTCAAACTTTGATGGCGAAGGCACTTAGCCTGAGTCCCAGTTCGAGCGAGGTCGAACTGTCTTGATGGCGAAGGCACATAGCTGAGTCGTATGGGAGAATGCTCCTGCTTCTATTCCATTTAGAAAAACAGTCAGTTAAACCAAATGAAATCGTTCGTTACCTCGATTTGATCAGTCGGCGAGTGGAGAGGAGTGGCCACGTTCACTGCTCTGGTTATGCTTTTAGTGGCCGCTACCAGTTTGGCAAGAAAGTTGATACGACGCAGAGCCGATTGGATTGTAGGGTGCTCTGCATTTCCGCTGGAAAATGTCGGTCTGACGATCGAGCTTCGATAAAAGTGCTTCCCTTTAGTTTGAAGCTAAATCTGTCCTCTCTGTGGTTTTCTTATCATTTTTCTGAAGCCCTTTTTTCAAAAACTGATGAGTGGGGGGGTGGTACTCACAAAATTAAAAAACAGAGTCAAATTTGAAAAGACTTGTGGCTGCACCAATTTACTTGACCAGCTTTATCAAAAAGGTGATTTTCCTGTATTTTACTTTGAATGGGTTTGATGTTCCACAGGTGGCAACTTTTTGTACTTAAAGAAAGGGATAGAAGTTCTGAGCTTTCTCCGCAAGGGTCGATTTGATATATAGGCAAATAATCAGAAATGATAAAGGAAAACGAAGATGAGTGAAACTTTGTGCCGTTTTGTTATTTGGCGACCTGGATTAGCAAGTTTACCTACGTTTGATTAATGAGGATGAAAGTCATACGACACGTACATGACATGTTGCATTCCGGATCCCAGGAAGTAGGTGTTCTACTTATAAATTGAATTTGGATCTAGAGGAAACTAAAATTTTAACTAGAAAATCCCCACAGACGGCGCCAAATTGTTTGACTCAAAAGAGGTTAAAGTCTTTTTAAGCAAATAAATCAAAAAGATGAAGGGGTAAATCCTAGTTAAAGATAATTAACTCTAGATCCGAGACGAATAACATGAGTAGAAAAACATAGCTGAGTATAAATGTTGACAGCGATTAAGATCGGATTTAATGGCATAAGTAAAGATGCATTAAGTAACAAAAATATGAATAAAGGAAAAGATTCACCCGATCTTCAGTGAGACGGATCTTCTTTCATTTAATAAAGATCAATGGTAGACAAATATAAGAACCTTATGACCCTTTTTGGATCCGATGAAGGTATGGGATCATTGATCCTCTCATCTCTTTGGAGAGATGTGTTTACATATTTTTCTAGAGAGAGGGAGAGGGAGATCCAGAGAGAGCCCCCCCAAATGGGAATTCCTCCCCTCCTATTTATAAGAGGGGTATCCATAGAAAATCCTAGCAAAAGGTACAATTTAGAGAGAATATTCGGTAGAATATTCCTTTTGAGTATTCCAAAGCAAACTTGCAGTTTCATGACTGTCAGTCCTCGGCCTGTCCGACCTCGGCCTATCCGACCACGACCTTATTGATGACGGTCCGACCTTGACCGAACCGACCTTGGCTTTATGTCTTCGTGTGCCGAATTTCTTTGGTCTAATTTTGACCCATACAATAACCTTTTCCAATATTCAAACATTTCAAAAGAAATGATCTAGTAAGCTTTTAACGAAAGCTTTCAATCCAGTAAGCTTTCGAAAATTTGTAGCTCCTTTCAACGAAGTCTTTCAATCCAGTAAGCTTTCAACGAAAGTGTTATATTACTCACTCCAGTAAGCTTTCAACAAATTTCTTACGAAAATTTGTAGCTCCTTAGCAACACAAGTTTTTGCGGTTCTAAAGGAATACAGTGTAATCCTTCTCAAGAATATCACACGAATTTTTCTCTACTCCAGGTATATTAAGGCTATCCCTTCTTTCTTTTTGGCATGATCTATGCAACACGAACGAAACGAGCAAATGCGCAACTTCCATAAATGACTCTATTCATATATTAGAGATGCCTACGTTCTCGATTCCCCATATGTCTTATTATTCTATCGTCTGTTCATGGGTCTCAGAAAATACGTAAATTGATAAAGTTTATTTCATGATGTTAATCAAAGGCATGGTCTTATGACGTGCCAAGAGATTTTATTAACGTATTTCATATGCATTTCATGCATTTAGACATGCGCATTGACCCATGACCAGATGGTGTTATATACGCGTATATATATGTATATGGGATATGTGAAAGGTTATGGCGTTATATACGCACCATCACCTGATCAGCTGGTATACGTTAATGATTTACCCACAGTGGCCGAGATGATATGATGGGATGGCCTCAGAGGCTTGATTATGTTATGAACTCATGTACCTATGCACGACATGACATTCATACGCATATGTATGACACTATAAATATTTCATGATTTACAGAGTCATCCAGACTTACAGGTTGAGTTATTTACTCTATACTTCTTCCATGTCTGTTATGTACTTATTTATGTGCCTTACATACTCGGTACATTATTCGTACTGACGTCCCTTTTTGCCCGGGGACGCTGCGTTTCATGCCCGCAGGTCCCGATAGACAGGTCGAGATCCCTCCAAGTAGGCTATCAGCTCAGCGAAAGATGTTGGTGCGCTCCATTTGCTCTGGAGTTGCTTGTTTGGTCACTATGATTTGGACACGTATTGTTTGGTATGGCGGCCCTGTCTCGACCTTTATGTTAAGTATGTACTCTTAGAGGCTTGTAGACAGATATCATGTATACAAATGCTTGTATGGCCTTGTCGGCCCATGTTTAGTGTACAAGTGGTCATTTTGGTCTTATAGGCCAGTATGTCTAATATATAAATTTGTTTCCCTCATGCTTTACTCCGGTTCACTTACCTATAATAGAATGATACGAAAGATACGTTACATTGGTACTCGGTTAAGTAAGGTACCGGGTGCCCGTCGCGGCCCATAGGTTTGGGTCGTGACATAAGTAGTCAAAATCCCTACTTATCAGTGAGCGTCGTGTACGTGAGGTGACGAGTACGTACACGGGCTAATTGTTGTAAAAACCCAATTTCTGCTAAGTACTAACCTGTTTCCTTCTTATTTGAGTTATATCAGCATGTGTAGTATCCTGTTAGCTTAGAATAGCATGTCTACTTGCCGTAATTATTTAGCTGAACTCTGTGCAGCATGTTTATGAATTTCCTGCTTTTCCTTGACTTGAACTTAGTCTAAACTGTAGGTTTTCTTGCTGTAACTGTTATTTCCGTTGTTTGAGCTGCATATTTACTTTGGGACTACGGAACGGTATTCTGGAAGATCCCCCTGCATATTTAGTTTGGGACTACGTAATGGTATTCCGGGAGATCCCCCTACATATTTACTTTGGGACTAGGGAACGGTATTCCGGGAGATCCCCCTGCCTTGCATATTAACTTTGGAACTACGGAACGGTATTCCGGGAGATCCCCCTGTACATTTGTGTTTGGGACTACGAGACGGTATCTCGAGAGATCCCCTGTTGTTATCTCTATGTACGGAGCTGTTACCTTTCTATGATTTCATTCTCGTTAAATTTCGATCTTTATTTTACCGCGATATTTCATTCTGCCTTGTTTTTATTATATATATACTAGTAGGACCCTAACCTGACCTCGTCACTACTCGACCGATGTTAGGCTTGGCACTTATTGGGTACTATTGTGGTGTACTCATGCCCTTTCCTGCATATGTTTTTTGTGTGCAGATCCAGGTACCTCCTACCAGCCTCGTTTTTAGTTGTACAGTTGCTGCCATTCCGAAGACTTCAAGGTACATCTGCCGCGTCCGCAAACCTCGGAGTCCCCTTCTATCCCTTCTGATGTTGCTTCCCTTTAATTTATTCTAGTATAGATGTCTAGAACAATTGACAAAGATCTTAGAAGCTTGTGACTTACAGTGTTCCGGGTCTTGGGAGAGTAGTGTACATTTCGAGAGTGATCATTGTATATGCTAAGCGGCATCTCCAATGCTTATTCAAATTATCTGTTATTATTAGTTGTTAACTTTTATGTTTTTCATTTCATTTTCGCAAATGTTAGGCTTACCTAGTCGTAGAGACTAGGTGCCGTCACTATAATTCACGGAGGGAGAATTTGGATTGTAACAAGTTGGTATCAGAGCTCTAGGTTCATAGGTGTCGTGAGTCACAAACTGGTTTATTAGAGTCTCGCGGATCGGTACGGAGACGTCTGTACTTATCTTCGTGAGGCTATGGAACTGTTAGGAAAATTTCACTTCTTTTGATTCCTTGTTGTGCGAAATTGTTGGCTTCGAAATTCTAAACTTCTGTCTTCTATTCTCTCACAGATGGTGAGGACACGTGCAGCTGGAGATGACCAAGCACCCGCGCCCCCTACTAGAGCCGCCAGAGGCTGGGGCCAGGATAGAGGCCGAGGACGCCCACATGGTGCAGCCAGAGCACCTGAGCGAGCCGCTACAAAGGTGCCACCAGTAGCTCCAGTCGGAGCACAGGCACCTGATACGCCTACTACTACTACACCAACTCTTCAGGAGACCCTTGCACAGTTCCTGAGCATGTTCGATATAGGCTTGATTCCCCTTGCTCCAGCCACATCTCAGGTCGAGGGAGGAGCACAAAATTCCACCGCTCGCACCCCAGAGCAGTGGGTTCAAGTTGATCAGATTCTAGAGGTTATACCGGTGCCACCTTTAGCCCCAGTTCAGCCCGAGGGTAGGGCAGCAGTTTCAGAGGAGGAGCAATGTAGGCTTGAGAGGTCCCAGAAGTACCACCCTCCTACCTTTAGTGGTTTGGCAATAGAGGATGCTCAGGGTTTTTAAGAGGAGTGCCAATGTATCCTCCATACTATGGGAATAGCAGAGTTGAGTGGGGTTTCTTTCACTGCATTTCAGCTTCAAGGAGCAACCTATTAGTGGTAGCGTGCTTATGAGTTGGGCAATCCAGCTGAGCTGGATCTCCCACCCTCGGGAGTCGTGATGGCACCTACTCGTGAAAGCTAGGCAAGCCAACTACTATGATTTTAACACAATCGCAATCAACCCAAACAGATATAAACAGTAACTAAAACTAAACAGATATAAAGCGCGGAAGTGTTATAACAAAATCAACACTCCAGTACAAGTCTACCCAAGAATCTGGTGTTACAATTTCACGAACATCTACGAATGTCTACAAACACTGGTCTAGAAAGAAAAGTACAACTGTTCTCTAAGTGAAATGAGACAGTATATAAAACAATAGGAAGGGGACTCCAGAGTCTGCGAACGCCGGCAGATCTACCTCGGGTCTCCTATGGACTAAAGGCAGCAACCCACAATCTACTCACGAGGTCCAGCACCAAAATCTACACAGAAAGTGCAGAGTGTAGTATCAATACAACCGACCCCATGTACTGGTAAGTGTCGAGCCTAACCTCGGCGAAGTAGTGACGAGGCTAGGACACGGCAACCATGTAAACCTGTTCAGTTAAATCATATACAAACGGATAATAAAAATAGGAAATAACAGTAAGATGGGAAGGGAAGCATGCTGCAGGGGATATCAAATACTTAACATGGATTCAGTAGAGAAACATAAAGAACACCATAATGATATCAACAGGAATAAGGATAACAGTAACACGGGCACGGCATCACCCTTCGTGCTTTTACTCTCGCCCTCACCATAAAAATCAACAGAATCGGCACGGCATCACCCTTCGTGCATTAACTCTCATAATCATGGCACGACATCACCCTTCGTGCATTAACTCTCACAATATCGACACAGCATCACCCTTCGTGCTTTTACTCTCATAATCGTGGCACGACATCACCCTTCGTGCATTAACACTCACAATTTCGGCACCGCATCACCCTTCGTGCATTACACTCACTCACAATATCATGCACGGCATCACCCTTCGTGCTTTACACTCTTCCTCACCCAAACAATAGAAACAATACGTCCCGGCAAGGGAATCAATAATATAAAAAAATAACCTCCCGGCAAGGGAATCAATAATATAAACAACAACCTCCCCGCAAGGGAATCAACAATATGAATAATAACATCCTGGCAAGGGAATCAACTATAACCAATTTTGTTCCAATAGTTACTTCAAAAATCAAATCCCAACTTGAGCCAATACTCAACAATGGTCAATTACTAAGGATTTGACATGAATTATGTTCAACATTTATAATCATCAACCTAAGCATGGACAATACACAATAGAGTCACAACAATCACAGTATAAGACTCACAGTCATGCTTGACACCAACGTATAGATACTCGTCACCATGCCTATACGTCGTACTCGACACTAACACGTAGCAATTAAGACCACAACTCATATTCCCTCAAGATAAGGTTAGGCCAAACACTTACCTCGATTCCACGGACAAGATTAAGCCCCAACTACCGCTTTACCTCTCGGTTCCACTTCCAATCCGCTTGTATCTAGTCATAATTAACTTAATAACATTAATAAATGCTAACTAAACAAATTCTAATGCATGAAAATAGATTTCCCAATGATTTCCCCAAAAAGTCAAAGCCCGACCCCAAGCCCGCTTGGTCAAAACTCGAAGTTCGAACCAAAACTCGATCACCCATTCAGCCACGAACTCAAATATGCAATAATTTTGAAATCGGACCTCAAATCGAGGTCTAAATCCCCAAAATTCGAAAATCCTTATTTCTACCCAAGAACACCCAATTGCCCATGAAAAACTCTAGATTTTGAAGTGAAATCATGTAAAAAAGATGAAATAGATCGAAGAAGATGAGTTAGAAATCGTTTACCTATGATTTAGGGAAGAACTTGCTCTTGAAAAATCGCCCTTAGGAGTTTAAGTTTTAAAATTTTGAAGAATGATATGAAAATCCCGTCTGAAATCCCACTTAACAGGTGCAGTTATCGAAATTGCGATCAGGGGTTCGCAATTGCGAACCCTTTGAAATCCTACTGTCTTCGCATTTGCGACGAAACGTCGCATTTGCGGCAGAGGGCCCTTCACAATTCCCAGCCCAGACATCGCATTTGCGATTAAGGCCTGCCCAGGCTTAGTTCGCAATTGCGACACTTTGGTCGCAATTCTCAAGCCTGACCACTTCGCAATTGCGAAGCCTGATCTCGCAATTGTGAGATCAGAGGCCTGTACAAAAATACCAGATGCACATCTGCATTTTCCTAAGTCCAAATCACCCCGTGGCCTATCCAAAACTCACCCGAGCCCTCGGAGCTCCAAACCAAACATGCACGCAAGCCTAAAAACATCATACGGACTTGCTCGTGCGATCAAATCATCAAAATAACATCAACAACTATGAATTTAACCTCAAATTCATGAAATTCTTCAAGAACATTGAAATTTCCATTTTCTCAACTAACGGTCCGATTTATACCAAATCAGCTCTGATTCTTACAAAATTTCACAGGTTCGACTTAAATATTATTTTAAACCTGTACCGGGCTCCGGAACCAAAATACGAGCCTGATACCATCAAGAACACGCATCATTTAATTTCAAAGAGTCTTTATATTTTCCAGCAAATAATTTTCTTTAAAAATTCTTTTCTCGGGCTAGGGACCTCGTTATTCAATTCCGGCATACGCCCGACCCATATTTTACTACGGACCCTACGGGACCGTCGGAACACGGGTCCGGATCCGTTTACCCAAAATGTTGATCGAAGTCAACTTAGTTCCATTTTAAAGGTAAAACTTAGCATTTTTATCAAATTTTCACATAAGGGCTTTCCAGATATACGCCCAAACTGTGCATGCAAATCGAGGTGAAACAAAAGGAGGTTTTTAAGGCCTCGAAACACAGATTTGACTTCTAAAACACGAGATGACCTTTTGGGTCATCACATACATGGACTTAGTTCTCGAACATGTTTTTGAGAGAGTATGTCCCTTGTGAGCATGTGATTTTTGCCATGTTTAATTTACTCCTACAAATCCATTAAAATTAGGATTTTTCCTTTAATTATTTGATTTCTAGGAATTAATTGCATAATTTTGGTGTCTTGTTTGCATTTTTGTCTGCGCATTTTTATTCATAAAAAAAAATATAAAAAAAAATATGTTGCATTTTTAATTCATAAAAATACAAAAAATGTGTAGCATTTTAATTCATAAAAAATACAAAATATGTTGCATTTTTTGCATTTAGGCATTTAATTTCACAATTCTAGTATTAATTAGGTATTAATTTAGTTTTAAAATAAAAAGAAAATTGCAAAAATAGAGTTTTGAATATTTTAGGGAATACATAGTCTAATTATGTCCTTGTTTTAGCATAAGCAATAAATAAACAAATATATATAAATACAAAAAGAGAAAAAGAAAGAAAAAAATTAATAAAGGCAAACTCAAATTAACATACACTCCCCTCACCCTCCTCATTCCGAATCTCCCAAACTTTGATGGCGAAGGCCTTAGCCTTGGTCCCAGTTCGAACGGGATTGAACATGTCGATCTTTGATGGCGAAGGCCTTAGCCTTAAAGGGTTCCCTGGGGGAGTCCCAATTTGCTTAATTTTGCTTGCATTGGAGAACACGATGTATTTCCTGTTCGTGTATCTGGGAGAATGCTCCTGCTTCTATTCCATTTAGAAAAACAGTCAGTTAAACCAAATGAAATCGTTCGTTACCTCGATTTGATCAGTCGGCGAGTGGAGAGAAGTGGCCACGTTCACTGCTCTGGTTATGCTTTTAGTGGCCGCTACCAGTTTGGCAAGAAAGTTGATACGACGCAGAGCCGATTGGATTGTAGGGTGCTCTGCATTTCCGCTGGAAAATCTCGGTCTGACAATTTAAAAAACGACAACGAGGATGACGATCCATCGAGCTTCGATAAAAGTGCTTCCCTTTAGATTGAAGCTAAATCTGTCCTCTCTGTGGTTTTCTTATCATTTTTCTAAAGCCCTTTTTTCAAAAACTGATTAGTGGGGGAGTGGTACTCACAAAATTAAAAACAGAGTCAGATTTGAAAAGACTTGTGGCTGCACCAATTTACTTGACCAGCTTTATCAAAAAGGTGATTTTCCTGTATTTTACTTTGGTGGCGTGTAGAGAGTGAATATTGGGAGAACTTATGATAATAATAATAATTCGGACGCTAATTATTTCCTTTTCCNCTTTAGATTGAAAATTAGTAGTAATTTTCTTTAAAATTGTTATCATTGATTTATTTAGTAGTTGATTAGTATTAGTAATTAATTTAGTTCATAATTAAGTTTTAATTTGAATATCAGTAATTGTTTGTTTAATATTTGTGTTTTAAATTTTGTTTAGGTATTGTTTAATTAAATTAGCATTTTCTGTTATTATAATTAATTTAATGTTCTTGTAGGCTTATTGATTTGGTTATAGCTGATAGTTTTAGTCTAGCTTGGTAATTTTAGACTAGTAAAAGGGTAGTATAGGCATGGGTAAAGGGTAGTTTTTTAGGATTTGGTAAATTTCAGAATATTTCAAGGGTAGTTTAGGGATTTTAGATTAAAAAAAGGGATCAAATCTGTTAGGAAGAAGGTACTAGAAGATAAGAGAATATTTTTCTGTTAGGGGTGAACAGATTTTAGATATTTTAGAGGGGTAAAAAGGGTAAAACAAGACAAAAAAGAGGGGTAGAAAAGGGATTAAATAGCTAGGCAAAAATCTGCCATAAGAGTGTATATATAGACCATTAGTATTGATTAAAAAGGAGGAGGAAATCTGGAAACAGTAGAAGGAGAAAATCTAAAACAGTAAAAAAAGGAGAGAGCTAAGAATCTGAAGAAAACAAAAAAAACAGCACGGTTGAGAATTTCTCATTTTTCATTGACTTTAGTTTTTTTTTTCTAATTTTAAAATTTCTAATTTGTTGTTGTTGAGACACTCCTTGATTTTGAAGTATTGGAGATGGTTTGAATTTGGTTCCAAGCTGGTTTGGAGTTTTGCTGTTCGAGTTACTGTTTTATTGGGTCTTCCGAGATATTTTTGGTTCAAGCTATTTGAGTATTGCAATTTGTGGGATTGTGGGCTAAATTCTCTGTTCTGGTGTGTTGAATCTGGGTTCTAGTTGCTGTCTACTGCTGAAACTCACCTCTTTCTATTCTTATTTCCAGGTATCTTTCCTAGCCCAATGAACCATGACTAAGTGCTAATCATGTAACTCAGTGACTATGATGGAATACAAATTGCATTTCGATTCAACCTCTGTTTCTGTTTCCTCTTTTGTATTACGTTATATGTGAGCCTCCAATATTAGGCATTAGATAGTTGGCTTAGCATGCTATGGATTTGGTTCTATATTTGTGTTTAAACTTTTTTTTTTATGATTAAATGGTATAATTAGAGAGTACACGAATAGGAGTTGTATACCTTTCTTTGGACAAACAGATCATGGACTTTAATTGGTAGTTCTATTTTAATTTTATATCTTTATAAGTTCATTTTAATCTAGTGAATCAATTTGCAAAATCAAACTATGTTCAAACGCTATTCTGTAAATTATCAAAATCAAACGCTATATAATTGAACATAGTTTGATTTTGATATCAATTTGATTAAAAAAAAATCAAATTGAATATTTGAATAAAATTGATAGCGTTTGTGCAAATTTGTTTACAGAATCCCTGGTCATGCTTTTGTGCAAATTGAGATGACTTTTGTGTGGGCCGTAAGCATGTGGAAACTATTTTCTAAATTAAAACAAGTTTGGGCCCTTCAAGGGTTCAAGATGCAGTCCCGTTCAAAGTACAAATCTGAGGCCCGTTTCCCTGGGTCACGTTTGGGCTGAATTCATACCCTGGACCTTTAATAATTGGCCCAGTGCTTCGTCACTGCCCTTGTATCACCTGATTACTTGAAGTGTGGATCGCGAGTGTCTGCTTAAATAATCTCGGTCAATAGTTTTATTAATTAAAATCTCGGAAGCTTAATTTGGCCACCTTGTTATTTTGGAATTAAGGCGCGTCATGCCAAACAAAAGTGACAATTGAATGGCCCTCGTTTAATTAATCTTGTCTATCCTTAGAAATCGAGGCGTGCCATTTAGCGAATTTCCATGGCCCTCGCAAATTGCAAATACAAAACTACTTTATGCACGGTAGTTTAATAATCTTACCTTCCTAACTACGGGTGCACATTTATGTGACCCAAATCCAAATCTCAACAAGGTTGAAATGTGCCAAAAATCACGGGCGTACTGGTGCGACGTGGTTTGAGATACATTTTTACGATGTTGCAAGTCTTATAAGAACTATAAATAAAAGCGGTTTTTAATTTAAAATGCGCATAAGTTAAAACATGTATTAAAATCAGATTTTTTGCCAATTATAATAATTTAAGCGACCGTGCTAGAACCACGGGACCCGGGGGTGCCTAACACCTTCCCTCGGGACAACAGAATTCCTTACACAGAATCTCTGGTTCGCAGACTCCAATTGGGAGTCGAAATTTTCCTCGATTTGGGATTTAAACTAAATCGGTGACTCGGGACACGAAAAACCTGTCCTTTCCCGAGTGGCGACTCTGAAAAATAAATAAATAATCCCATTTCGAATAATATCACTTTAAATGGAAAAACTCCCTTATACACTATCCTTCGGGGGTAGGTGTGTAAAAAAGGAGGTGTGACATCCCTCATAGCCTTAGGGACGCATGGCGCGCGGAGTTTGAGCAGTTGCACTACGGTGCTATGACTGTCTCAGAGTATGCAGTTTTTTTCAGTGACTTGGCTAGACATGCACCTGCCTTGCTTTCTACAGTTTGAGAGAGGGTCCGTTGGTTTATTGAGGGGCTCCATCCCAGCATCAGGACTAGCATGGCCCGAGAGTTGGAGATGGATATCGCGTATCAGTAGGTTGTAATTTTTTCTAGGAGAGTGGAGGGCATGCTCGCTCGGGAGAGGGAGGAGAGAGAGGCCAAGAGGTCTCGAGAGTTTGGCAATTATTCTGGTGCCCGTGCCACAGCTGCAGTTCGACATGGTAGGGTCTAAGTGAGTCGCGCTGTTCATTTAGCTCTTCCAGCCGCCAGTGGTGTTCTGGCTACCTCTAAGCCTTAGGAGCCTTATTATGCACCTCCAGTATCTAGTGTGCCTCCGGCACGGGGTGCTTTTAGCGGTCAGTCCAACAGACCTGGCTCGAGTCAGCCACAACAGCCACGTCATCCTAGAGCTTGTTTTGAGTGTGGCAACACATGCCATATGGTGAGGGATTGCCCCAGACTTAGGAGGGGTGCACCACCACAGAATTCTCAGCCATGACGTGCTCCACAGGGCCCCCGAGCTATGATTACAGCACCAACTACTACTCTACCTACTCAGCCAGCTCGAGGTTGAGCTCGGGGAGGTAGAGGTCGCCCTAGAGGGGGAGGCCATGCCAGATACTATGCCCTTCCTGTTCGTACAGAGGCAGTTGCTTCCGACTCTGTCATTACAGGTATTGTTCCGGTCTGTCATAGATATGCATCGATTCTATTCGATCCGGGCTCCACTTATTCCTATGTGTCATCTTATTTTGCCCCGTATTTGGGCGTAGCCCGTGATTCTTTGAGTTCCCCTGTTTATGTGTCTACTCTTGTGGGAGATTCTCTTGTTGTGGACCGCGTGTATCGGTCATTTTTGATTGCTCTTAGTGGTTTTGAGACCAGAGCTGATTTATTATTGCTTAGCATGGTAGACTTTGATGTTATCTTGGGCATGGACTGGTTGTCGCCCCATTATGCTATTCTTGATTGTCACGCCAAGATCGTGACGTTGGCTATGCCAGGTTAACTGCGATTATAGTGGAGGGTTACCTTAGATTACACTCCCAGCAGAGTTATTTCATTTCTTAAAGCTCAACGAATGGTTGAGAAGGGGTGTGACGCGTATCTAGCTTATGTGAGAGATGTCAGTATTGATACCCCTACAGTTGAGTCAGTTCCAGTGGTGAGGGACTTTCCAGTTGTGTTTCCAGCTGATCTTCCGGGGATGCCGCCCGATAAAGATATTGATTTTGGCATTGATTTATTGCCGGGCACTCAGCCCATCTCTATTCCTCCATATTGTATGGCTCCTCCTGAGTTGAAGGAACGTTACATGAATTGCTTGATAAGGGTTTCATTCTCCTAGTGTGTTACCTTGGGGTGCTCCTATCTTGTTTGTGAAGAAAAAGGATGGTTATATACGTATGTGCATTGATTCATCAGCTGAACAAAGTCATAGTGAAAAATAGGTATCCTTTGCCTCGTATTGATGACCTAATTGATCAGTTACAGGGTGCCAGAGTGTTTTCCAAGATTGACTTGCGTTCAGGTTATCATCAGTTGAAGATTCGGGAGCCAGATATCCCGAAGACTGCTTTCAGGACTCGGTATGGTCATTACGAGTTCCTTGTGATGTCATTTAGACTGAACAACGCCCCAACAGCATTTATGCATTTGATGCATGTGTATTTTAGACCTATTTTGACTCATTCGTCATTGTCTTTATTGATGACATTGTGGTGTACTCCCGGAGTCGGGAGGATCATGAGCAGCACCTGAGGACTATGCTTCAGACCTTGAGAGAGAAGAAATTATATCCAAAGTTCTCAAAATGTGAGTTCTGGTTAGATTCCGTGGCATTTTTGGGTCAACGTGGTGTCGAGTGAAGGGATCAAGGTGGATCAAAGAAGGTGAAATCAGTGCAGAGTTGGCCCAAACCGTCCTCAGCTACAGAGATACGGAGCTTCCTTGGTTTGGCGGGATATTATCGTCGATTTGTTGAGGGATTCTCATCTATTGCAGCACCTGTGACCAGGTTGACCCAGAAGGGTGCTCCGTTCAGGTGGAATAAGGAGTGTGAGGAGAGCTTTCAAAAGCTCAAGACAGCTTTGACTACAACCCCTGTATTGGTATTACCTACAGGTTCGGGGTCTTATACTGTTTATTGTGATGCGTCGCGAGGTTGTCTCGGTGCGGTGTTGATGCAGGACTGTGGGGTAATTGCCTACGCGTCCAGACAGCTGAAGGTGCATAAAACGAACTATCCTGTCCGCGACCTTGAGTTATCAGATATTGTTCATGCCTTGAAGATTTGGAGGCACCATCTGTACGGTGTCCCTTGTGAGATCTACATTGATCACCGGATATTGCAGCATCTGTTCAAGCAGAAGGATCTTAACTTGCATCAGCGGAGGTGGTTAGAGCTGCTTAAGGATTATGATATCACTATTCTATATCATCCCGGTAAGGCCAATATGGTGGCCGATGCCTATCGCGCCCCCCTTTTTCCCCTCGCAGAGAAGTTCGGGTTTCGACATTTATGGGGGAACAACTCATTTCCTTTTGGGAATTGGGTATTTCAAGAGTCGCCACCTAACGGATTATGGTGCATTAGGGCACCTAGAGTAATTAACTCGTGTATCTGGTTTGCATTACCAGAGATTAGGGTAAGGGCTTGAAATAAAATTAAGGGGAAGGTGTTAGGCACCCCTCGCGGTCCACAACGGTGGGTCCCGGCCGAACTTAAACTATATGAATTAGTCATTTTCACAAGTAAATAGTTTCAACACGTATTTGCAAATAAAGGCGGTTTTTCACAGTCTAAACATATATATGATCATGGAAATTTTGAAGGTAAAAGAGGTTTGGACAACTTACACACACATATATGCAAAGGGAAAAAAAGTTCAGATAATTTAAACACATATAGGAATTGGGAAAGGGAAGTCCTAAGTTGATTAGCCTACATGATCATACCCATGCAATGCCCGGTAATCACTCCTCAATGAGAGGGGCTACACGTGACATTAACGTGCAGGTCATCATATCCTTTTACTACCCATTACCCTCCCCTTAGTGGTTATAAGCGAGTTTAATTAATGACCTCTAAGCGTGCTGCTATCCATCCCTTCCTTATGGTCCTGGAGGAATTTAGGACCTCTAAATCTGGACATTTCTAGACAACCTAAGGTTTTTTTAAAAGGTAAAAATCTAGTCGTCAAGCAAATAACATGTAGGACAAGCAAATAGGGACAAACAGTTAGAAGGCTGATATTTACCTCCGCACGTCTAAAACACGGATTTTGAAGAAGAAATCCTAAGAACATGATATCTAGATGAATGTTACAGATACAGGATATGCATAAGGAAAGTGGCAGAATCCTAACCAGTTTGCCTACTGGTTTTATAGCCTATTAAGCTTAAGCAGTTTAACACAATCAAACACAGTTTCCAGTTTATATATATAGAGACTGATTACCTAAGGCTTGCCTAGGCTTATTAAGTCCTGCCCCTCTTGTATGTGTACTGCTTAGAGGTCCTTGATATCTCTCTGAACTCTGGCATATCAGGGCTGGCTCTTCCACACTGCACATAAATCAGTCTTTATTTGAGAAAAGTCTGGGTGTGAGTAGGTGAACTCTGACACACCTGGACATGAACTTGGTTATGAAATCCTTGGTATTTGAGACTACTGAAGGCCTGGTACACCAGGATTTGCTTTGGTCCTACTTCAGGCTCCCTATAGCTCAATTTTATATTTTACTTATGTAATTCATTCAATCATTGGTCTGTAATAATTAATTGTAAACAGATATTGGGGTGACTAGTGATAAGGGTGGGTAGTTATACGGTACTGTGGGTAAAGCTGGGTAGAAAACATGCTTCTAGGTCTTAGATTGTGTACATCTGCGTTAAAAATCATGTTCTAGGATTACTATATCTATTTGCATTCAAACCATGCCAAACTTGTGCACTAGACATACTGATTTAGGGCATGCACATTTATCGCTTTCAGCATACTGCATATCATGTACCATTATTCCAACTTTTGATTTGTGCATAAGTACTATCGCATAGAGATTCTGCCATTAGGTTAATAAACCCGCTTTAAATAAAAATGGTCATCCCATGTATGAATTAGATACCCTGCTTTAAGAACTATGTTTGCATCTATTTGAACTCTGTCTATTTCGATTGAAATAATTAACTGGCTATGAAAAGGCTTAAACAGCCTCACACACAAGCATCATGTCTTAAAACATAAATAAGGCGCCTGTTATAATCTCTGTCATCTAGAATAGCATGTTGTAGGTTGAACAATTTATTAAAACTGTTAATCATCTCCTGTGATTATGATTCCACACAGTAAGAATAAGTGAGAGTGCTTAACATGATTTGAAAAGGTTTTGGTAAATAGTATAGAGAGGAATCTCAGGAGTGAATAGATTTTCTGAAAAACCAGTACTAATTTGGTGGTAAAACAACTTGAGAAAAGTATGAAAAACACTTTGAAGTCAAAACACAAATCACAAATCAACCATATTCAGAAACACTTGGCAAGTTGGTTCTAAACAAGGAGAAAAGGGTTGGGGATACATAGAATACACCTCAGTGTATAGTGGAACACAGAAGCAAACAAATATACAGAATTACTGAGTTAGTTACAAGGGTAGGGGATTGAGACATGGAGCAAAGATGTTGGGAACACATAAACCTCAAACACACAACTTGAGTTGCCTTGAGAGACTAGATGACTTAGAAAAGCAGAGTAGGAAAGGACTTAAGTGAACAGACTAGGCAAAACACCACACAAGCATTCATAATGTAGACATGCTAATCACATATTGAACAAGGCAACATTAGGCATGCTGGATAAACAGTAAACAGGAGCAGAAAATTAACTCATGACTGATGAACTAAGGTAGTAATGAAACACATAGGGTTTAGATTCTAAAATTTAATCAGAGGCATACCAGTTAGGGAAAGAGAACACAAGATGTAAGATAGGTGTTGTGAAATTTCTAGCCTTGGCTTACAGCCGGCAAGACTAATGAAGATCACAAGTAGCAGGAAGAACAGAGAGCTTTTAGAGTGTAAGAGTAATAGTGAACTAATGTTCGTGTCTTGAACTGAAAGTAGAGGAGAGTATATATAGCAGTTTACGAGCGGAGCAGAGTAAGGTAAAGAAATAAAAACTCAGCAATTAGGGAAATTACAAAATCAATCACACACGAAATCAGCGTAGTCTTCCTTTAATTAAGGACAACTACTCAACGGTTAAAGGACAGGAGTCACTTAAGGAAAGAAAATCAAATCAGACCTAAGTAAAGGGGTAAACAAATAGGAGCTTAATTAAGGAAATAATCATGAAGAATCAGTAGCATTACAGGAAACAAGGTAAGAGGAATAATTAAAGTCGTAAACAAGGGAATAAATCAAGAATCAACACATAAATTTTGACCAGGCAAATCAATAAATCAAAATCCAAAGTAGTACTGATTTAAAGAGAGGAAAAATATCAGTTTTCCACAAATAGACGAGTAAGCTAAATAAAACTTCATAAACATACATAAATTAGCCAAGGGATTGAATCAGAAACCCCAATAGAGATGAACTAGGGTAAAAGTCACAAGATACTGAATTAGACTAAGGGGGAAATCATGAAAGTCAAAGCACAGCACAAACAATGTTACAAGTAGCTCGGAAAGACTCAGAATCGAAGCAAAACATAAGAAAATTAGGGCTTTAGCATAAACTAGTTAGGGTCAAAGCAAACTCTTCGAAATCAGTCAAAAAACACATAAAAATGGAAGATTAAATACTTAAAATTAGCAAAACATTTTGAAGAAAGAGATTTCCAGGAAACCCTAGTTTAGGAAAATGGAAAGCCGTTCGAAAATCAGAAGATATTTGTATAAACTCATGTAAAATAAGTTCAACCATCTCAGATCTTGTACAGATCTGAGAGTTCAAAGGACGAAATTAGGGTTTCGAGAAAAACAACATTGAGATGAAGAAGTAGGCTTAGAAATCCATAGGTTTAAGGCGAAATAGGAAGATCTTACTCGAAATCGAACCGGAACAGCCTGAAACAGGCAAGAAAGGGCCACAGGTGTAAGCGGACTAACCCTGGTCCCTCGAGGACCTTAGAGATGGCAGTACCAGCATAAGAGAGGCCATTAGAGGCCTGGTGGTGGTGAGAAACCACCATGAACGGCAGTAGACGAGTGACGATGAGGGTCAGTTGGGGTTAAGATTGGAGAGCATTTCAGAGGAAGAGAGGTGAGTGACGGCGGTGAGAGGAGAGAAAATGAGTAGGGGGGTTTGGG
>NW_017670373.1:326860-340151 GCF_001879085.1 Nicotiana attenuata | reverse complement strand
GGGGGGGTCATTAGGGTTTAATTATGGTAGGGGGAATCTGGACCGTTGATCAAAATGATCAACAGCCAGGATTGGCCAGGTTATTGGGTCGGGTAAATTCATATTGGGCCTAGGGGTTTTGGGCTGATTTTTTGGTTTGATGTTAAGAGGGTTTTGGGCTGGTATTAAAAGGGTTAAGTTTGAAATAAAAGGGCCATTTGTTAAATACCCAGGCATTTGAATAAAAGTTATTTTATAAAATAATTAACAATGAGAAAAAAATAATTTTCATGCATGGGGATACTTTAAAATAATTATTAAATATTTTAAAAATATATCGAGCTAATTTTTGGTAAAATAATGCAGTGATGTATGCATGAGCTATAATTGCAAAATTATTGCAATTGTAGCCAAAAGATGTAAATCTGGCCATTTATGAAATAATTTGGACTTATAGGACCATAAATAGTAATATTAAATCAAGAAATGTTTTAAAACATTTGTGATGCAATTTTATAATTATTTATATGAATAAAATACTGAGATAAATTAATTTTAAAAATGTAAAAATTATGGAAAAATGCTAATTGATGCTAATGCGTAGTTTTAAAGGTATATATGCATTTCACAAAATATTATAGGGAAAAATTGGGTATCAACAGCTGCCCCTCTTTACCCCGGAAGGATGAAAGAGTTTTCGGGTAAAAAAATGATGGCCAATTTTGACCGAATGGGATGTTTTGAAAGATAGAGGCCGGACTCCGATCTTTGAGCTGCCTACATATCCCTGGTTTTACATTAATCAGGCCATGTGTAGTTCCAGATCTGTCGGCGGAATATATCGATGAAGTTATTACAAGAATGGACACGAGATTTCGGGATAGGTGGTTATGATGAATGGTCAAGTTTGAGATAGTGAAGGAACTGGAGCTAGATTGCTCCCGCTAGGATAGCGGTCGCTTATTGGTCACCTGCAGATAAAGAGATACTACAAACATGTATTTTGTGCAAAAAATTTAAACATGATGCAGATTCCCTTTTGGACCATGAAAGTTGTCTTTGGACGGTTAAGGATGACGTCCTCAGACCATGATGTCCTGGGCCATGAATTGTTCGGTGAAGGATTCGCAGGCCATGAAATGATGTTCTCGGGCCATGAAGATGGTGCCTCCGAACCATGACGCCTTTGAATAATGATATGCAAATTTGAGAGATCCTCAGGCCATGGCATGGTGTCTTCCGGCTATGAGGATGATGCCTTTAGACTACGACGCCTTTGGATAGATTGGCGATATTTCAGCCCATGAGATGCAATAATATGATGTTAACAAGACAAGGCTTAGTCTTGTGAAATGAAGGGCAGAGCTTAGCCCGATTGAAAAGCAAATAGATAGTACTGGAATAGAGCAATATTTGTGCGAGGGACAATGCTTAGTCCCATGCAAATGTGGAGGCAGGGATTAGCCTCATGCAAATGTTGAGGCAGGGATTAGCCTTATGCAAATATGGAGGCAGGGATTAGCCTCATGCAGATGTGGAGGCAGGGATTAGCCTCATGCAAATGTGGAGGCAGGGATTAGCCTCATGCAAACATGGAGAACGGGATTAGCCTCATGCAAATATGGAGGCATGGATTAGCCTCATGCAGATATGGAGGCAGGATTAGCCTCATGCAGATATGAAGGTAGGGATTAGCCTCATGCAGGATGCGGGACAGGGATTAGTCCCATTCAAAGAACAAATAGCAAATAACAGTAGAATGTTTCTTAGCTGGGGATACGTTCAGTGTCTGGTGGCCCGTTCGATAGTGATTTTGCTTCGTGTATATACATTTGCGAATGCTATCGCTACGTCAGATGTGCCTGCGCTCAAAGAAAAATTGTAAGTTTCGTAAGGGGAGGTTGGTTCTTGCCTTTGTCTGCTGGCCTTGCTATGCTCCGTTTTGGAGGCCTCGTTTGAGTTTCCCTGGGTAACCTCTGACTGTTATGAAAATATGCAATTATTGATAAAAATAGAGTTATTTAGAAACATATTGAAATATCAAGTAATTTTAGATGAACTAGTGACTGTAACACATTTCAGAGACACTGCATCTTTCTTATGTTAGAATTTTGAGGGTCCTCCTCAAAATTCTTCCCCAGTTTGGTAGATGATCCTTCGGCCATTTACGGGTAACGAGCCTTGTTGAACCTTCTTCAGAATTTTGAGAATCCTTCTCAAAATTCTGCCCCAGTTTCTTAAACGATTTATGACCGTCTAGCATATGCTAGCGTCGGCTGGACTTGCTCCGGAATTTTGAGGGTCCTCCTCAAAATTCTGCCCCAGTTTCTGATCTTGGGGAAAATGGAAGTTTTATTATGATATGACCGAACCCACAGGGCTGCCTACGTATTGTAGACATGTGATTTTTGACCCTCCCCAAGATTTTACAAATTTTAGCATTTAAATATTTAATTTAGGTCTAATATAGCTATTTCAACTAGTTTTGACTCCTTTACTTTATTATGTCACAAAAATAAAAATTACAAAAATATTTTCTTTATTTAGCTAATTAACATTTTATCTAGTTACTTTTAATTTATCTACTTTACATAAAATTCAAAAAATACAAAAAATAGTTCCACTTTGTTTTAGGAATATTATTTTAATTTTTTGCGATAATTTTAATCTAATTCCATTTTTATCTTTAGCATGATATTTGAAAAATACCAAAAAATAGGTTTGTTTTAACGGTTAGTCTTATTTTAATAGTTATTTTATTTAAGTAGGATTAATTAGTAAATAAGGTAGTATTTTAGTTTTGTTCACGGAGAAGGGCTCAAACGACCCATTTTAGGCCTAATTTTCGGACCTAGCCCATAACAACCCAAGCCCAATACCCACTAAGCTAACCCTAATACCCTTAAAAACCTAAAATAAGACTAGACCTAGACATTCTAACAAAAACGCCTAACACCCTAGAGACTATTAGGAAATCCGCCTTTTCCTATCAAGAGACCCCCCCCCACGTCGTCTTCCTCAACCAAAGGGCCGTTCCATCAGATTTGGAAAAAGACCCTACGGCCTTTCTTCTTCAACATTGGAGAACCCTTCAGCTGTTTTCACCATAGAGGAGAATCCCCCAAAAGTCGACGAAAATCGCTGCAAAAGAAGCAAAATTTCCTAGCGTCGGCAAACTCAAAATCAAAAATGGATCAACAATAAGGAAAAGTCAAGCAGCAGCTCCTTCTCTTTGACTGCTTTAGCGTTCTTCTTCGTCCCAGTAATTGCCATTTCAAGCTATTCCCAACATCTCTAGCAACATAACGCCCATCTCTGCTCCCTTTTCTTCCCTTCACCACACAACACTCCACCTGAGCAATTTTTGTCCTCAATCAAAAGTCGAGGTTGCTGTTTGGAGGTTTGTCGTGCTTCAGTTTTCTGGCGAAGTTGCCGTTACTCGGAAGTTTGTTGTTTCGGTTGCCGATTGAGGTTCCCGTTCGTGGTCGTTGGTTCCTAATCTTGACCGCTGGTGCCAGTCTTGAATTTTCGTGGGACTTTAGAAAAGTCATTAGCTTTTGACGGGTGGTCTCTGAATCAATTCAGGTCATCTCTCACACTTTCTTATTGCTCATCCATTTATTGCAGAAGTTGATTACTCTGGTATAATATGAAAAAGTGTTTACTATACACTGTCAAGTAGTTAGTAATTAAATCCTTCATATATTAGAGTATTTTAACTTATTACACAAAGTTATTTATTTCATTATTTATGTTACCACATTAGATCTGCCGTAAAAAGTTAAATCTTTGTTATAGATATCAATCTTAATTGTATAACATAATTATATACTATGGTAGTGTTAGCAATTTTCTTGGCATGTTTAAAGCGTAATTAGTACTATAAAAGTTGAACCATATTGAATCTGGCATCAATTAATAATGAGAATAAGAAGCCTTGTTATTACATATAAAGAAATATTGTTCTGCACTATATTCCGTGACACCAAGTGAACGTAGATAAGATTTCCATTAATACGCACTATAATATTTTGGACAAAATATGCCTCACTACCATCGATTTAGGGACTACACAATCTCCTAAAAGCAACATTCGTAGAAAAGCCTTTAGGCGTGATTTAATATACTATCGTGATTGTGTACACGTTCGCGTGACATAATTACGATTTTAAAAACAAATCGGAGTATGCGTTCGCGCAACTTTGGCCAAACTCTTCTTAATAATAATAAAGCGTTATTAATTATGGACACGTTTGCGTGGCATGATTTTGACGCGCAAAAACAAATGGCTATACGTGCGCGTGACCTGTTTAAAGATATTTTCATAATTAAAAGAAGCAAATGCATATAGGTTCTAAAATAAGTAATTACACAATCTGATTAAGCCAAGTGTGATCAAAGCGACCGTGCTAGAACCACGAAACCCGGGAATGCCTAACATCTTCTCTCGAGTTAACAGAATTTCTTACCCGTATTTCTGTGTTTCGCAGACATTAAAACAGAGTCAAATTTCCTCGATTCGGGATTCTAAACCGGTAACTTGGGACACCAATAAACTATCCAAGTGGCGACTCTGATCTTAAATAATAATCCCGTTTCGATTGTCACTTAAATTGGAAAAAACTCCCTTAATACCCCTTCCCGGGGTAGTAAAAAGGAGGTGTGACAGCTCTGGCGACTATGCTGGGGACCAGAACTAAGAACTTCTGGTTCAGGGTTCAAAATTCGAGTTAGTTTATATGATTTTTCTTGGCTTTATTTATTATTAATATCACTGTATTTTGTGAACCTAATGTGCTACTTGCCGTTTATTTACAATTTTATTATTGCCTGAATTTTATTAAAATGTCTTCTTACGCCACCCTTCTGAGTCTTCTAAAATTTGGTGCACACGTACGCGTGGCCCACTTTCTGTTAGAAGTCATACCAATTAGAACGGGGCATGGGTCAGCAACAAGGCCGGGCAAACTTTCGTGCTCCCGGTACGTTGCCCCCACCTCGGCTCGAGTTGTCCGCTCGGGTAAACCTAGTCTATAACACAACCCCAGGTTTAAACCTAGAATAAGATAACCTCATGCCGGATCCCTAGTAGGCACGTTTGTTTGCATCATGTGCATTTGACTTAGGGGACTCAACACAGGGGTTGGGTCCGTCTAGGACAGGTGTACCCAAAAATAAAAGACCATCCTGATGCATCCTATGTGCTACATGGTGCATTTCTTCAGGGTAAAAGGGTCATTTGGCGGACCAATGATGGCTGAGGTAAAAGAGAAAGAAAAGAAGGTGAAGTGTGAAAATAAAGCAAGTAGGGCCCAGTTATGTTTTTATTTTTACATTTTTTTTAAGAAAAAGACCAAAAAAAGACCAAAAAAAATTGAAATTGAAAAATCCAAAAAGAATTTGCACTTTCCCATTATTTTTCAAAAAAAGAAAACGACAAAAAATATGTTTTCTCTAAATTAGTTTTTTTTTTCTTGACCGTATCCAATTTGCCCGAACTACGCATACCTGATTCTCATCTTTCGGGGCGGGATACATAGGCAGCCCACATAGGGTCCGGTCTTCCTAGTGAGTCTTAGGTTCTTGGTTTCGTGGGGTCTTAGCCAAATCTTGCATTTTTAGCCACTTTTTAGCCACATAGGTTAATTTTAGAAAAATAGACATAATCATGTGTTGCATGTGTCCAACAGGAAGGGTTTTTGTCTCACATAGTGTTCTAGGTCTTTACTTTATTTGGTCTTAATTTTTTCATACAGGTGTGGATCTACTTACCGGAGTTTGAGCATGACAGACACCCCAGACCATCCAGTCAGGATCGCTCATTCAGGAGTTTGCTTAAGGAGATTTTTTTTTATTTTCTTTATGTTTTGAGTCTGTTTTTCTTTTTTATGTGTCTTTTACCTTCTAATTTTGTACAGTAATGTCGAGTCTTTTGTTATTGTAATTCCTTTTTTTTCGTATTTGAAAAATGTATTATAAATCAACAATCCAAAAAAAAGAGATTTTACTTTTTATATTTCCGTTAGAAATTTCCTTTAGAATACTAATTCTAGAAATTAAAGAAAGAAAATTCAGTTGAGGTGGTTTTTCCTTTATTGAATTAATATCTAGAACTCAAAATAAAAAAATTGCTTTTATATTTCCTGTTAGTACATTAAGACTAATAATTCAAAAAAAAGAATTTTCTTTTGATACCTCTTTAGAAGTTTTCTTTAAGATATCGATTCCAAAAATCTAAAAAGATTTTCTTTTGAGGTTCTTCTTTGGGAAATTAATGAAAAAAAATATATATTCTTCTTATTTACATTAGAACTTTAGGACATTGTACATAGAAGAGAAAAAAAGCAACACACTTTATCTTTGGTTTATTTTCAGAGTTTCTCCCTTAGGTAATCAAACTGAAATCCAAAAATATTTTTTTATCTTTTTCATTTCTTGGTTCGAAATCTTTCTTTCAGGATATCAAACGAAAATTCAAAATATCTTTTTTTGGTTCATTTTTAGATTTCCTTCCTAAAAAAAAAAAGAACCAAAAAATATTTTTTCTTCTAGGATTTTTCCTTAATAATTTCCCATAGAATATTTGTTTCAAAAAGAAAAAATATATATGCCCGTTAAGATTGAGTTTAGAATAGATTATAGAACATTAAGTCTAGAAAATTAAAAAAAAAAGATTTGCTTTTTTTATTTCTCTTTTCTCATCAGAATAGTCATTAAGGTAAAAAAAAAAGAGAACGTTAGTTTGTTTATTCCCGATCTTCCAGAACTACGCTTGATCTGATTCATGAGGGACATGATACGTAGGCAAACTACATAGGGTTCGATCAAATCATTAAATAAAAAAGTTAAAAAAAACAAAAAAACAAAAACAAAAAAAAACAAAAAAGAGAGAAAAAAGAAGAAGATGAAATTATGGGATGTAAGAAATGAGAGGAAAGAAAAGAGTGATAATTAGAAAAAAAAAGAGGAAGGAAAATGAGCAAGCCGAGAAGTGCTAGAAAAGAAAAGAAAAGAGAAGATTGAAATGAACAAATTGGGATGATGCCAAGTGACCTTGTGACCCTCGAAGTCATTCTTGAACCATTAATTATTGCTAGGTGCATTGCACGCAATGTGATATTTTTAGCTGTTAAATGCCCTAACGCTAACACGATAACTTCATTTTGTTCCTCTTTGTTATCTTCATTATAGCAGAAGGGTGGTTGGTTTGTGGTTCTTAAACTGGTAACTCATCCATACAACACAAGGTCAAAGAGCAAGGTAGCCATGGCTAGCAAAGACTTGGACACAGGGGTTATTGATCCGTCTAAGGTAAATGTTGAATCAGAATCTGAGTTGAAAGAAGAGGTCTTAAGGTTGAAAGGACAGATGGCCGAAATATACCAAGCCTGGATTAGTGGTCGTCCTCCACCACCAGACCCTGCTAACTACACTAAAAGCCTTGTCACCATTCCGCCACTGTCACAAGTCCAGGATATCTCCCCACAGCCTCTTCACACTCGACCCACAGAACCACCTCATATCCCGCTCCTTTGACCACTCATATTTTTGTAGCTCATCCACCAGCTACCTTTCCTCGATCCTCCAGTGAGACTGTGTTCGAAATCCCCGATGCCCAACACTGTGCTCCAGAACCAACTTTCAAAGTCTCGGATCCATACTCTTACGCTCCTCATTTTGAGCCTCCCGGTGAAACTGAAAAGCCTGATAAGACAGTGGAGCAAGATGAGATATCCAGAAAGCTGAAAGGGTTTAAGATGCCAAAGTTTAACTTGTATGATGGACGTGGAGATCCGGTAGCCCAGGGGCCCACCTACTTCAGTCATTTGATCCCGGCCTTGGGTAAACCTTTCAATGATGTGGTAAAAATGGGGGAGATGGTAGAAGAGGGAATCAAGTCAGGCAAAATCATGACTTATTCTGCGTTGAAAGATACTACAAAAGACATTTCGAACATCTCAGTATGTTTGGGGGGAAGAAAGATGTTTACCGTGAAAATGGTAACAACAATTAAATTTGTTAAATGGGACTCTAAAAATATGTGATCTATTCCGAAGCTAGTTTGTTAGAGCAGGTGGTGCTAGTATTATGAATTTTAACGATGGGGGGGGGGGGGGAGGAGTAAACGAGGTAACGACCGAACCAAAGGGTCTGCTACCCGGGCGTAAGCTTGGTCGATTGGGACTTCAAGGTCGACCTCGAGATCGAGCTCGGGTTGTCGTGGACACTCGGGAGTAGTCTAACAACTAGAGATATAATCAAACGAAGCTAGTTATAACCGAAATGGAGTTTGTACGATGAAGAACACATATAAAGGCAAAGGATATCGAGATATCCTCAGTATCAGTCAGAGCAAATGAGTTTCAGTAAGAAGAGAGAGAGAGAGATATTATTGCACTTGTAGAATTGTGGGAGCCCTGCTTTACAGTGCATTAATGGCTCCCCTTGTATAGGAGGGAGGAGCCTAAACTTAGTACAAGAGACGTTGTGTGATAAGAAAGAGGGGATGGGACAGCCAACTAGCTTTATGACGTGCGCGTTGATCACTGCCAACTCGACACTACACCAAGGTAGGAAGAGCGGGTCGCAATAGCTTTTACCCGAATAGTGGTCGGGATCGATTTCCACAGGGAGCTAGTAGTGGAGTTGGATTTTCTGTCTAGTCTAGAGATGTGCCTGTGATCCTAATGTCTCTTCGAACATTCTTGGTTTTTGATTTTATAACTACTATGATAAAACTAATGATTAACGCTAAATTATGCTACTAGAATATTGCAAAGTTGTATCTAATGGGATGGAAGGCGCTAGGGTCGTGGCATTACCTAGGTGGCTAATTGACTGGTAGATGTTACTAAGGATAGATTGACATATTTGAGGCTTATGCTATAACCGTTGCACAATTGTACCCACTCTCACACCTCTCGGTAGAGAGAGTGATTTTGCCCAATTGGCTCTCTCGAGACCAACTGGGTAGGCCAATAAGGTCAAGCAACTAGGGTTCAAGTAGGGTGATTACTCTCTCGAGATTTAACCCGTTAATTGGGACTGTCATTTCTCATGAATCCATCCCAATTCCTTGTTGGGTCAATTTTGGGGTCATAAACTCTCTTTCTCAAGAAGAGTCAAACCCACAAAGCTTGAATCAGTGTTTGCAACCACCAATTATTAAATAAAAACATTAAATCAACCCAAATAACAAACACCCATAATCAATCTAACCCTAGATGGCAACACCCATCAATTACCCATACTAGGGTTGAGCCACAATCCTAGTTAATGGGTTTAGCTACTCATGCTTGAAAGAGAAAATGAAGAAATAGATGAAGAACTAAGCATATTAATTGATTACTAAAAAGAAATCACAAGAATCTATGGTAAAATTAAAGCTAAGGTGCCAAAAATGGCTACAAAACCAAGTCTCACGAGCGCAACTATGTCTGGGATATAAAACTTGACCTAAAAATGGTAAAATATCCTATTTATACTAGGCTGGAAAAACTGGACAAAATACCCCTGCGGGGTCAGTGCGGGCCGCGCAAAATGGAATGCGGCCGCACTGGCTCTTGGACTTCTCATTTCTGCTTCTCTGAAGTTGGGGACCGCGAACCGCGTGGAAGTGCACCGCGGCTGCGGTGGAAGTTGGCGCGGCCGCACAAAAGCGAGCGCGGACCGCATTGCTTGGAATTGGCAAAATGTGAGCTCTCTGAATCTCTGCTCCACGGACCACACAAAAGAGTAGCGCGGCCGCGCAGCCTGACCGCGGACCGCGTGAATCGTACCGCGCCCGCGTTGCCTCCATCTTGAAAATGCCAACTCTCTGAACCTCCTAGTGCGACCGCATTCACCTTTGCGCGGTCCGCACTAGGTTCTCTTTTCCTCAATTTACTTAGTCTTTGACACTTGAGCATGTTTCACTCCTTTTTTAGCCGATCTTTGACATTCGTCGCTTTGTCGATCAAACCTGCAATCAAGCACAACTTGTGAGCATTTTGAGACTATTTTGTAGAAATTTATAACCAAAGCATAGGCAAGTAGGGGCATAAAACATGTTAAAATCCCGACTTATCAACTCCCCCAAACTTAAACCTTTGCTTGTCCTCAAGCAAACAAAATAAGACCCATCCCTTAAAGGACGATCCAAGTAATTCCAGTTATCCTAAAGTAACCTCAACAAGCATCAATTGGGACTAACAATTGCCCTCAACACAAATAGATCATTAACAACATTTAAACCTTGAAAACTGTGGATCAAGTGTGACACAAGAGCATCAAGAATTGACTCATTACATCAAAGAACTCTCTCAATTACTTTGGTCGTTGTGGATCCCCAGACTCATACATCCTCAACTCTCCCTAAGCAAACCTCACCTTATAGAGTATACGAACACAAACCGAGGTTAATGGGAGTTTACTCGTCTCTCTCAAGGAAAGGTCACAAGTCCGGCTCTAGGTACCATATGCTTGACCCTCATGTAAGTATCCACTAATGCGAGTGTCATCCAACTCAAGATCATATAGGGCTTTTGTGGAGTTAATGTGAAGGCTTTTGGGTAAGGGTAGGATATGTTTTTGTTCAAGTGGGTTCAATCTTCCCTTAAGCACTTCTTTTGATTCATTGGCACAATTCACTTGACTCTTTGAGTCATTTCACCTCTTCCAAGGGGTTAGAGAGACACTTCGTCACTCTTTCTTACGCAATTCAAAATATTTCTCCTTTTATTACTTTTTCCACACCTTTTTCACTTTTATTTTTCTTTGAATCCCTTTTTATTCTTTTTCATATTGGGCTTTCTTTTTGTCTTTATCTTTTCTTCCTTTTCCATTCCCTTCCTTTTCTTTTTCTTTTGTACCTTTTACCCCTTTTTGTTTCCTTTCTTGTCTCTCCCCCCAAACTTAGACTTTGCTATTACTCAAGGGAAGATGTGGGTGCCAAGAGAGGGTAGAACTTAGAACGGGTATAGGCTTGTAGCATTGGTTCTTGAAAGAAGAAGGTTTAAGGCTCAAAAGGGTTAGCTAGGGATTATCTCATAGGTAGGCTATGGAATTGTTCAACTTATCATTTGGATCAAGGAGAGCCTATAATCACTTCTCGAGTCGAACTTCACTCAAAATGTCGCCTCAACAAACACTCGGGGCAAGTTCTAGACCATTGGCTCAGGACTTGGACTCATAATTCAATTTCTCACCACACACACTCAAGGATTGCTTAAGACATAGAGTCGAGGGCCCACAACAACCTTAGATACGATTCAACACACAATAGTCCCGAAAGACCACATGATGTTTGTTTGTCAACCCAAGAGTTTCAAGGTCACTACTTTCACCATCCTAAGCACAACCACTTGTCTTTGACCATGGGATCAAAAGCAAATGTGTTAGGCCCAAGTGAAGCTATGCTTGAAGTTTCCTTAACTAAAAACTACTAAAAACAAAAGAAAAAGCAAAAACGGACTCAAACCCTTAAGAAGGTTGTCACGCCATCCATCACCGGGAAGAGCCACCCGGTTCTCACAATACTCCACCCTTGGAAAGAACCGTCGCATTAAGAAAACCAAGGGCTTATTGAAAACGCCAAAAACAAAACAAAGGGCTGCGAGCCTATATACGAAGCTAAAAACAAAATTTTTTTACGAAAATACGAAAATAGAAAATAGAATGAATATTTACAATAGGGGATTAGAATATACAACGGGGAATGAATATATACAAAATGTAACTTAACTTTATATACAGACCAAAATAGAAGATAAAAAGTATTGAATGTAAAGTTATATACATACCAAATAGAAAATCAACAAAAAAAACATAAACTGAGTCAAATATATACAGTCATCTAGATAAACAAAAAAGTAGGGCGCACCCCCACGAATAAAAACTGGCATTGTCCCCAATGCCAACTATCAAACTAAGCATCAAAAAGTCATAAGAAAGGATATAGGAGCTCCCTAAGCCTGGTCCGTCTGCATGGGATCATCAGTGGTCCCCAAGTCCGCTGAATGTGCGGGAACCTCAGACTGGTTCCCGATCTCCTGCTGCTCAGCTGTTGGGACTGGAGCCTGTTCCTGGACCGCCTGGATGTCAGGTGCATCATGAGGCAAACTTGAGGAGGCCTCCTGTGGGACTGCCACCTCAATAACTGCATCAGCTGTACTAGGGAGCTTCCTCTTCTTCCTTGGCTGCCTGGGTGCCTGCTCCTGCTGTGGCTCTGCTACTGGTGCTGCTGGGGCTGGGGCTGAGTCCCCGAATAGCAAGTCTAGAGGCATCTGGTCTGCCAATAGCTTGTCCACATCTGTCCTGAGCTGTTTCACAGACTCCTTGGAAGGTCGTGATCTCCTTATCTTCTTGTGCTCCTTGGCAAACTCCTTCATAGCCTTTCCATATGACTCCACTACTGTAGACAAGGTAGCCTGTGTCTTCATAATCTTTTCCTGGTTCTCCAGGAGCTTCTTCAAAGTGTCCTCAATGGACTGAGGAATCTAAGCTGGCTGAGGTGCTGATTGGGTCTCAATGGTGGAAGACAACGTAGACAACTTGGATGTCGCAACTGACATCCAGTTGTTCAAACTGGCCAATGTCTTGCTCAACTGATGGGCAGTGAAAGGATGAACCCGGTAAGATGGAACCCCCGGGCCAGCTGAAGTGCTGGGACCAGCAGTAGAGGAAGGTCCTGGAGGCATATCCTTAACTGTAGTGGCAGCAGGCATAGTGGAAGGCTCGGTAGAAGGCTCTATCGCAACTGGCTCCTCAGACTAGCCAGTTGGGGCAGAGGCAGGTGGCTGGTAGCTCTTGTGTTTAGGGTTGTCCGGACCCTGCATATTGTACCAAGAGTAAGGAGCCACAGGCTTGGTCTTGACATCATATCTCTTCTTCTCCACCTCCAGGTCCCGGAAATACATTGAAAGGGTGTTGGGAAAAGGGTAATTCCGGTCATGCTCTTGCCCCACAGCAGAAATCACACCGGACATCACATTGCCCATATTGATAGGGTACCCGGCCATAATAGATGCAACAAGAACAGCCCAGGTAAGTGGAATAGTCTGATCGTGGGTAGAAGGGTCAAGCCGACTGCACACAAAAGTCAACCACCCCCGAGCCTCAAAGTTGAAGGTCTTCCGGTATATTTTTCTTCCTGCCTGCAACCACCCTGGAACAGTACCTGGGATTGCCAAGTACTGGGCCAACCAAGGACGAACTTCCTCACCTATCCCTAACTTGGCCAGATATAGAGACTCATCTCATCCCTGAACCCCCAAATACTCATTCAGAGAATTTCCATCAAACACACCGTTTTGCTCGAACCATCGGTCAACCT
>NW_017670373.1:301289-326840 GCF_001879085.1 Nicotiana attenuata | reverse complement strand
CCTAGTTCTCTCAATCCCTCCCAACCTCGAGGTTCACTCCCTCATCTTGGCCTGCACTCTCCCCAGATAATGAAGCTGTGGGGGAGGTGGAGTATTGCTCACTACCAGCTGCGGACTCGTCAGAAGAATCCGAGACTACAGTCACTGGTCTTTTGGAGGTGGGTGATGAGGGAGGGGTATCAACTAGGTGGAGGGGGTCGGTTACATGAGTTGGGATTGAATCGGAGGAGATGTCTTTGGAGGGTACATACTTACTCCCTGACGAATGCGAAGCAACCCTATCAGCAGCTTTGATCAATTTTCGGGTTCTTTTTATGTTTTCCCTAGCCTGGGGAGTGAGCTTTGCTATCTTTTTCCTTTGCCCCCTCAGGAGGAACCACCTCTCCCGGATTGTTGTGACTGTTTGGCTCCCCTTTATTTAACCATTGTCTGCAAAGATAAGCATCTAACATTGTTAGTTAAAGCACATGCAGTGAAACAAGTGAATCAAGATAGATTGCAGAGACAATATCAGTACACAGCAGCAGAATAGATTGCAGAACCTAGCAATGCGGACCGCACAAACATGGGGTGCGGCCGCATTAGAGGCACCACGGACCGCACAAACTTGACCGCGGTCCATGCTGGGCAAAGGCCCAAAATTCACCCTCTCTGAATCTCCCACCGCGGTCCGCACAAAAATGCAACGCGTCCTTGGTGGGCCAGCGCGGACCGCACAAACATGAATGCGGCCGCACTGGAGACTTTTACCTTTCAATCACAAAAGCCTCGCGGTCCGCACAAAATTGTAATGCGGACCGCGTCAGGGCAGCGCGGTCGCGCAAAAATGACCGCGGACCGCGCTTAACTAGGGTTTTCGGGTACTAAGTTAGGGGTGTATATTTTTCCATTCTTGTTCAAGTTATTACACCTACTTTGTCCCTACTCGGTTCACCCATTAATCAAGCATATTTGGTGCATTACCCTAGTTTTAAACTAACCTAAACTAACAGTTAAATAAAAAGAAGAAGTTAAACTACTTAACAAGCTATATAAAAAAAATGAAAATAAGAAATTAAATTAATCACAAGTGCATGAAATGTTACCGAGTTTATGAGGATTGAGTGCAAATAGTCCAAGAAGTCAGAAAATTAGTCTTAGAAGGGGATGAACAGTGTCCTATAGCTCTGAGTGCTCAAAGTGCGAAAAGGGTAAAATGAAGCCCTAGGGCCCTATTTATAGAAAAACTTGGGGCCCCACACTCACCTACCAGCGCGGCCGCCCAAATGTGACCGCGGACCGCTCTGGGTTTCAAAATTCGAAATTTCAGAAGGCAACCTTGCGCGGACGCGTTGGAGTGCACCGCGGCGTGAAGGTCCACCGCGGACCGCACAAATTTGACCGCGGCCGCATTGGAAAACTTCAGAGAGCATGCATATTTAATCATGCCAGCGCGGACCGCACAAAAGTGCACCGCGGTTCGCACTGGCAACTTCAGATACTACCAGTGTTTTTTCCTTTGTTTTGCACTGCTTTAACACAATCCCTGCAACATCTCACAAACAATTAGCTCAAAAATCCTAATCTACAAAGAAAATTAAAGAGAAAGAAAAAGACATGGGTTGCCTCCCAAGAAGCGCCTGATTTAACGTCGTGGCACGACGCATGTTACCATCACATCACTTCAAATGAATGAGTGCCACCACGTGGCTGTCATCAAACTTCCCCAAATAGTGGTTGACACGATGCCCATTGACCCGGAAAACTTCACCATTCTTGTTCTTGAGATCAAGAGCACCAAACGGAGTCACACATACAACTTCAAATGGCCCACTCCACTTTGACTTGAGCTTTCCCCGAAATAACCTCAACCGGGAGTTGAAAAGAAGAACCATATCACCAACATTGAATTCCTTCCCCCGAGCATATTTGTCATGAAGATACTTCATCTTATCTTTATACAAGGACGAGCTGGAGTAGGCATGAAATCTAAACTCATCAAGCTCATTAAGTTGCTCAACACAGAGATTCGCTGCAACATCCCATTCCAAGTTCAACTTTCTCAAGGCCCACATAGCTTTGTGCTCCAATTCCACCGGAAGATGGCAAGCTTTCCCAAACACCAACCGGTACGGGGACATACCAATTGGGGTCTTGTAAGCCGTCCGATACGCCCATAAGGCGTCATCTAACTTTTTCGACCAATCGGTCCTATTAGCATTGACCGTCTTGGACAAGATACTCTTTATTTCTCGGTTGGAAACTTCCACTTGACCACTAGCTTGAGGATGATAGGGGGTGGTCACTTTGTGATTTACTCCATACTTGGCAAGTAATGAATCAAAAGCCTTGTTGCAAAAATGAGACCCCCCATCACTAATGATAGCACGAGGGGTACCAAACCTTGTGAAGATACTCTTTTTCAAGAATGCCACAACACTACGGGCTTCATTGTTGGATAAAGCCATGGCTTCCACCCACTTTGAGACATAGTACCGCCACGAGAATATAAGTATTCCCACAAGAGCTCGCGAACGGACCCATGAAATCGATGCCCCAAACATCAAAAATATCCACCTCGAGAATCGTATTGAGAGGCATCTCATCCCTTTATGAAATTCCGCCGGCCCTTTGGCATGCATCACATCTCTTTACCAAGTCACTAGCATCTTTAAACAAAGTTGGCCAATAGAAACCGCAACTCAAGACCTTTGAAGCTGTCCTCACCCCTCCATGATGGCCACCATAGGGGGAGGAGCGACAAGCCTCCAATATGCTCAATTGTTCACCTTGTGGGACACATCTTCTAATCACACCATCCGTGCAGATTTTGAACAAGTACGGATCATCCCAATAAAAATCCAAACTATCCCGCTTGAGTTTCTTCTTTTGGTTGGAAGAGAGCTCACAAGGGACAATTTCGGTCACAATGAAGTTAGCGATGTCCGCGAACCATGGCATGTCACACATTGACACAGAAAGAAGTTGCTCGTCAGGAAATGTATTGTTTATTTCAAGGCCGTCACATGGCCTCCCTTCTTCCTCCAACCGGGACAAATGGTCCGCAACTTGGTTCTCACTTCTATTCCGGTCCACTATTTCTAAGTCAAATTCTTGAAGAAGTAACACCCATCTCATCAATCTTGCCTTGGAATCCTTTTTGGTCATTAAATATCTAAGGGCGGCATGGTCCGTGTGCACAATCACCTTGGCCCCCATAAGATATGGTCTAAATTTCTCCATGGCAAATACAATGGCCAATAGCTCCTTCTCCATCACCGTGTAATTCCGTTGAGCTTCATTCATAGTCTTACTTGCATAATACACGGGATGGAACATTTTGTTAACCCGTTGACCCAACACCGCCCCTACTGCAACATCACTAGCATCACACATTAGTTCAAAGGGTAAACTCCAATTAGGTGCGGTTATGATAGGGGTAGTGGTCAACTTGTGTTTTAAGAGTTCAAAGGCCTCCATGCATTTTTCATCAAAAACAAACTTGGCATCTTTCTCTAGCAATTTGCAAAGGGGATTCACAACCTTCGAGAAGTCTTTGATAAACCGCCGGTAGAACCCGGCATGCCCAAGAAAACTCCTCACCCCTTTGACAGAAATAGGGGGAGGGAGCCTTGAAATCATCTCGATCATCGCCTTGTCTACCTCAATCCCATGCTTAGAAATCTTGTGACCCAACACTATACCTTCTTCAACCATAAAATGGCATTTTTCCCAATTGAGAACGAGGTTAGTTTCTTCACATCGGGCCAAGACTCTATCCAAATTTAAGAAGCATTCGTCAAAAGAGTCACCAACCACACTAATGTCATCCATAAAGACCTCCAATATGTCTTCCACCATGTCGGTGAAAATAGCCATCATGCAACGTTGGAAGGTCGCTGGAGCATTGCACAATCCGAATGGCATCCGGGAGAAAGCAAATGTACCATAGGGGCATGTAAAAGTGGTCTTCTCTTGGTCATCCGGGGCAATTAAGATTTGATTGTAGCCCGAGTACCCATCCAAAAAGCAATAGAAAGCTCGCCCCGCAAGGCGATCAAGCATTTGATCGAGGAATGGCAAGGGGAAATCATCCTTGCGGGTCACCTTGTTGAGTTTCCGGTAGTCCATACAAACTCTCCACCCGGTAATGGTCCGAGTGGGAATAAGCTCATTCTTGTCATTTGTCACTACCGTCATCCCTCCTTTCTTTGGCACACATTGGACCGGAGAGGTCCATGAGCTATCGGAGATTGGAGTAACCACACCGGCGTCAAGCCACTTGATAACCTATTTCTTTACCACTTCTTGCATCGCCTCATTTAGTCTTCTTTGATGTTCAAGTGAAGGCCTTGCATCCTCCTCCAAGATGATTTTATGCATGCAAAATGCAGGGCTTATTCCCCTAATGTCCGCCAGAGTCCATCCTATTGCCTTTTTCCGCCTTTGAAGCACCTCCAAAGTGGCCTTAACCTGCAAGTTAGTAAGGCAAGAAGAAAGAATAACTGGAAGAGTTGAATTAGAGCCCAAAAATTCATACCTGAGGTGTGGAGGAAGTGTCTTCAACTCCAACACCGGTGGCTCCTCAATGGATGGCTTAGTTGGTGGAGTTTTGCGGTTTTCAAGATCCAAAGATAACTTCCTAGGCTCATATGAATATGAACCCATACCATGAAATGCATTCACGCACTCCACTCTACTAGCATCATCATCGATATCCATGTTAAGAAGCACGGCCTAAAGAGGATCTTCAACATTTATCATGGAACTTGTGTCGTCCACTATTAGAGCTGTGACAATGTCCACAAATGAACACACCTCCGTGCTATTGAGTTGTCTCATTGATTTGCAAACATGGAATACCACCTTCTCATCTCCCACTCGGAATGTCAACTCACCCGCTTCAACATCAACCAAGGCCTTCCCCGTAGCTAGGAAAGGTCTCCCAAGAATAATCGGCACTTCAAAGTCCACCTCACAATCCAATATGACAAAGTCGGCCGGCAATATGAATTTGTCCACCCGGACAAGAACGTCATCAATTATACCCAAAGGCCGCTTCATCGACCGGTCTGCCATTTGAAGTCTCATTGAGGTTGGCCTAGGTTGTCCAATTCCCAAAGTCTTGAATACTGAATAAGGCATCAAAATTAATGCTAGCCCCCAAGTCACAAAGGGCCTTAGCAAACTCCGCACTACCAATAGTGCAAGGGATAGTAAAATCTCCGGGGTCCTCAAGTTTTGGGGCCATAGAATGCACGATAGCACTCACTTGATGAGTCATCTTAATTGTTTCGCAGTCCATTGACCTCTTCTTTGTTACCAAATCTTCCATAAACTTTGCGTACCCCGACATTTGCTCAAGTGCCTCAACCAAAGGCACATTGATTGTAAGGCTTTTCATCATCTCTATGAACTTTTTGAATTGATTGTCACTCTTTTGCTTTGCTAACCGCTGAGGATAAGGTGGAGGTGGTCTAGGCAAAGGTGCCTTGGCTTTTGGCACCACCGGCTCCGGCATATCAATTATGTGCTCCCTAGACGGGTTCACGGCCTCTTGAGTTTCCACCTCGGCCTCATCAATATCTATCCTCACCTCATTGTTCACATTTGTCTCAACCACATCTTCAACAATCAAAGGACCCACATCTTCTTGGAACCCAACATCATCATTCACAACTTGATTTTCATTTGAGGCATGCACATCACCGCCTCTCCCACTTCTTGTTGTAACCGCCATCACATGATTGTTACCTCCCTTCGGGTTCACTACCGTATCACTTGGTAGAGAACCCTTAGGTCGAGTATTCAAAGCTTGAGAAATTTGGCCTAGTTGCACTTCTAAGTTCCGGATAGAGGTATTGTGGGAAGCCAATTGAGCATCGGAGTCTTGGTTCTTCTTCATCATCTGCTCGAACATCATCTCTATCCGCCCCATATCACTTCCGGAAGAACTAGACCCTTGCGATTGAAACGGAGGCGGATTGTTCGGTTGTTGATACATCGGGGGCCTTTGAAAACCTTGCCCCCGGTTGCCTTGATTTCCGTTGTTATTCCACCCGCCTTGACTATTGTTGTTGTTTCCAATTATTATTGTTCCCGTTCCAATTGCCTTGATTGTTACCTTGGTTACCCCAATTGTTGTTTTGATTGTTGTTGTTCCAATTGCCACCACCTTGTTGTTGGTTGTTATTATTCCAATTACCGCCGCCTTGTTGATTGCCCCAATTTCCTTGGGGGCGCCATTGTTGATTCCCTTGATTTCCTCTATTCCCTTGGTAGTTATTGACATATTGACATTCCTCGCTTTGATCATCATAGCACTCATTCGAATAACCACCACCATCATTGTTGTTGTCAAATTGCTCACAATTACCTTGAGGTGTTGTTGCCCTATTTGCCTCCTTTTTAGCATAGAAACACCTTCAATTGCATTGACTTGGCGCGGGTTTTGGACTTGTTGCAACTGCGCCTTCACCAATTGATTCATAGTTGTAGTAAGCTCGGAAATAGCGTGGCCATGATCATTTCAATTCCTTGTGCAAATGGATGACCGTGGGGTCACCTTGGGGTACATTTGCTCGGCTTTGCCATGCCGAAGAGGTGTCGGCCATTTCATCAAGTACATCACATGCCTCTTGGTAAGAAAGTTTCATAAAGTTCCCTCCGGCTAATTGGTTCACAATGCACTGATTCGTGGTGTTGATGCCCCGATAAAAAGTTTGTTGTATCATCGCCTCGGTCATGTCGTTATTAGGGCACTCCTTCACCATTGTTCTATATCTTTCCCATATCTCGTGCAAAGGTTCCGTTGGCATTTTCTTGAAAGCTAGAATCTCATCCCGAAGAGCCGCCATATGACTTGGAGAAAAGAACTTGGCAATAAATTTGTCCGCCAATTAATCCCATGTGGTGATAGAATGATTGGGGAGCCTTTCTAACCAATCCAACGCTTTACCCCGAAGAGAGAATGGGAAAAGCCTCAATCTCAAGGCATCCTCGAACACGTTTGTTTGCTTGCTACCCCAGCATGTATCNAGCCTTGTGTGTCAAAGTTCAGTGAGTACTCAGAGGTACCCAAAGCAATGCTCACACGAAAGGGGGTAGAACCTATTCTCTAAGAGTAGTGTGAAGTGCAGGAAGGAGAGGAAAGTTGGTAGTTTAAAGAGTTCACAAAAAGTTGGAGAGTTGCACACAAGGATAATGGGCAAAGGGGACAAATTGATCACATAAATATCACCAAAGAATACAGAGACTTATGCAAACTTACTAAGCATGAGTACAGAAAATGGGGTCGCGGCCGCAGTGGGCCAGCACGGGCCGTGCTAAGTGCAATGCGGCCGCGCTGGGAACAAATCTACTTTCAATCAATTGAGCACCGCGGTCCGCACAAAAAGGGAACGCGGACCGCGTCAGGGCAGCGTGGTCGCGCAAAGGCGACCGCAATCCACGCTGAGCTAGGGTTTACAGGCACTAAGTTAGGGTTGTATTTATGCCATTTTTGTTCAAATTTTTACACCTACTTTGTCCCTACTTATTTGCCTAATCATTAGACATATTCAGCACATAACCCAGGTTTTAAACTATCCTAAACTATCAATTAAATAATAAAGAAGAAGCTAGGAGACGATAGAAGAAGCTAAAACTACTGGGTAAGCAATTAAAATGAAAAAATGAAATTAATTAATCACAAATGCACGAAATGTTACCAGGTTTGTGAAGATTAAATGCAATTAGTCCAAGCAAGCAAGAGTTACGGTCTCAGAAAGGGGTGAATAGTAGTTCTAGGACTCAGAGTTTTCAGAGTGCGAAAAGGGTACACTGAGACCCTGGGGCTCTATATATAGAAAATGATGCAGGCCCCATACTCACCTACCAGCGCGGCCACGCAAAACGGACTGCGGACCGCGGACCGCGCTGGATTTCACCAAATGAAGTTTCAGTAGGCAACCTCCGCGGACCGCGTAAAAGCAGACCACGGCCGTGAAGGTCCACCGCGGACTGCACTAATTGGAACGCGGCCGCGGTGGAAAACTTCAGAGACCGTCATTGTTGGACCAAGCTATTGTGGACCGCGCTAAGATGACCGCGGCCGCACTGGCAAACTTCAGAGACTGGTCAATTTGTTCGCACTTATTTTGCACTGCATCAACACAATCCCTGCAACATCTCACAGCCAATTAGCTCAAAAATCCTAAACTATCAAGGAAATCAAAGAGAAAGAAAAAGACATGGGTTGCCTCCCAAGAAGTGCCTGATTTAATGTCGCGGCATGACGCGGGTTACCAACACATCATTTGCAATGTACCATAGCCACCACTTGGCTATCATCAATCTTCCCAAGATAATGCTTCACACGATGTCCATTGACTCTGAATATTTCACCATTCTTGTTCCTTAGATAAAGAACACCAAATGGGGTCACGAACACAACTTCAAATGGCCCACTCCACTTTGATTTGAGCTTTCCTGGAAACAGACGTAACCGAGAGTTGAAAAGAAGAACCATATCACCAACTTTGAATTCCTTTTCCCGAGCATATTTGTCGTGAAGATACTTCATCTTGTCCTTATACAAGGATGAGCTGGAGTAGGCATGAAATCTAAACTCATCAAGCTCATTAAGTTGCTCAACACAGAGATTTGCTGAAACATCCCATTCCAAGTTCAACTTTCTTAAGGCCCACATAGCTTTGTGCTCCAATTCTACCGGAAGATGGCAAGCTTCCCAAATACCAACCGGTACGGGGACATACCAATTGGGGTCTTGTAAGCCGTCCGGTACGCCCATAAGGCGTCATCCAACTTTTTCGACCAATCGGTCCTATTAGCATTGACCGTCTTGGACAAGATACTCTTTATTTCGCGGTTGGAGACTTCTACTTGACCGCTAGCTTAAGGATGATAGGGAGTGGTCACTTTGTGATTTACTCCATACTTGGCAAGTAATGAATCAAAAGTCTTGTTGCAAAAATGAGACCCCCCATCACTAATGATAGCACGAGGGGTGCCAAACCTTGTGAAGATACTCTTTTTCAAAAATGCCACAACACTTCGGGCTTCATTGTTGGGTAAAGCCACAGCTTCAACCCACTTTGAGACATAGTCCACCGCCACGAGAATATAAGTGTTCCCACAAGAGCTCACGAAAGGACCCATGAAATCGATGCCTCAAATATCAAAAATATCTACCTCGAGAATCGTATTGAGAGGCATCTCATCCCTTTTTGAAATTCCGCCGGCTCTTTGGCATGCATCACATCTCTTGACCAAGTCACTAGCATCTTTAAACAAAGTTGGCCAATAGAAACCGCAACTCAAGACCTTTGAAGCTGTCCTCACCCCTCCATGATGGCCACCATAGGGGGAGGAGTGACAAGCCTCCTATATGCTCAATTGTTCACCTTCCGGGACACATCTTCTAATCACACCATCCGTGCAAATTTTAAACAAGTACGGATCATCCAAATAAAAATCCAAACTATCCCGCTTGAGTTTCTTCTTTTGGTTAGAAGAGAGCTCACAAGGGACAATTCCGGTCACAATGAAGTTGGCGATGTCCGCGAACCATGGCATGTCACACATTGACACAGAAAGAAGTTGCTCGTCAGGAAATGTATCATTTATTTCAAGGCCGTCACATGGCCTCCCTTCTTCCTCCAACCGGGACAAATGGTCCGCAACTTGGTTCTCACTTCCCTTCCGGTCCACTATTTATAAGTCAAATTCTTGAAGAAGTAACACCCATCTCATCAATCTTGCCTTGGAATCCTTCTTGGTCATCAAATACCTAAGGGCGGCATGGTCCGTGTGCACAATCACCTTGGCCCCCAGAAGATATGGTCTAAATTTCTCCATGGCAAATACAATGGCCAATAGCTCCTTCTCCGTCACCGTGTAATTCCGTTGAGCTTCATTCATAGTCTTACTTGCATAATACACGGGATGGAACATTTTGTTAACCCGTTGACCCAACACCGCCCCCACTGCAACATCACTAGCATCACACATTAGTTCAAAGGGTAAACTCCAATTAGGTGCGGTTATGATAGGGGTAGTGGTCAACATGTGCTTTAAAAGTTCAAAGGCCTCCATGCATTTTTCATCAAAAACAAACTTGGCATCTTTCTCTAGCAATTTGCAAAGGGGATTCACAACCTTCGAGAAGTTTTTGATAAACCGCCGGTAGAACCGGGCATGCCCAAGAAAACTCCTCACCCCTTTGACAGAAATAGGGGGAGGGAGCCTTGAAATCATCTCGATCTTCGCCTTGTCTACCTCAATCCCATGCTTAGAAATCTTGTGACCCAACACTATACCTTTTTCAACCATAAAATGACATTTTTCCCAATTGAGAACGAGGTTAGTTTCTTCACATCGAGCCAAGACTCTATCCAAATTTACCAAGCATTCGTCAAAAGAGTCACCAATCACACTAAAGTCATCCATAAAGACCTCCAATATGTCTTCCACCATGTCGGTGAAAATAGCCATCATACAACGTTGGAAGATCGCTGGAGCATTGCACAACCCGAATGGCATCCGGGAGAAAGCAAATGTACCATAGGGGCATGTAAAAGTGGTCTTCTCTTGGTCCTCCGGGGCAATTAAGATTTGATTGTAGCCCGAGTACCCATCCAAAAAGCAATAGAAAGCTCGCCCCGCAAGGCGATCAAGCATTTGATCGAGGAATGGCAAGGGGAAATGATCCTTGCGGGTTACCTTATTGAGTTTCCGGTAGTCCATACAAACTCTCCACCCTGTAACGGTCCGAGTGGGAATAAGCTCATTGTTTTCATTGGTCACTACCGTCATCCCTCCTTTCTTTGGCACACATTGGACCGGAGAGGTCCATGAGCTATCGGAGATTGGATAAACCACACCGGCGTCAAGCCACTTGATAACCTCTTTCTTTACCACTTCTTGCATCGCCTCATTTAGCCTCCTTTGAGGTTCAAGTGAAGGCCTTGCGTCCTCCTCCAAGATGATTTTATGCATGCAAAATGCGGGGCTTATCCCCCTAATATCCGCCAGAGTCCATCCTATTGCCCTTTTTCGCCTTTGAAGCACCTCCAAAGTGGCCTCAACCTGCAAGTTAGTAAGGCAAGAAGAAAGAATAACTGGAAGAGTTGAATTAGAGCCAAAAAATTCATACCTTAGGTGTGGAGGAAGTGGCTTCAACTCCAACATCGGTGGCTCCTCAATAGATGGCTTAGTTGGTGGAATTTTGCGGTTTTCAAGATCCAAAGATTACTTCCTAGGCTCATATGAATATGAACCCATACCATGCAATGCATTCACGCACTCCACTCTATTAGCATCATCATCGACATCCATGTTAAGAAGCACGACCTCAAGAGGATCCTCAACATTTATCATGGAACTTGTGTCATCCACTATCACAGCTGTGACAATGTCCACAAATGAACACACCTCCGTGCTATTGGGTTGTCTCATTGATTTGCAAACATGGAACACCACCTTCTCATCTCCTACTCGGAATGTCAACTCACCCGCTTCAACATCAACCAAGGCCTTCCCCGTAGCTAGGAAAGGTCTCCCAAGAATAATCAGCACTTCAAAGTCCACCTCACAATCCAATATGACAAAGTCGGCCGGCAATATGAATTTGTCCACCCGGACAAGAACGTCATCAATTATACCCAAAGGCCGCTTCATCGACCGGTCCGCCATTTGAATTCTCATTGAGGTCGGCCTAGGTTTTCCAATTCCCAAAGTCTTGAAGACTGAATAAGGCATCAAATTAATGCTAGTTCCCAAGTGACAAAGGGCCTAGCAAACTCCGCACTACCGATAGTGCAAGGGATAGTAAAAGCACCCGGGTCTTCAAGTTTCGGGGCCATAGAATGCACTATCGGACTAACTTGGTGAGTCATCTTTATTATTTCACAATCCATGGAACGCTTCTTTGTGACCAAATCCTTCATGAACTTTGCATAGCCCGGCATTTGTTCAAGTGCCTCCACCAAAGGCACATTGATTGTAAGGCTTTTCATCATATCTATGAACTTCTTGAATTGATTGTCACTCTTTTGCTTTGCTAACCGCTGAGGATAAGGTGGAGGTGGTCTAGGCAAAGATGCCTTGGCTTTGGGCACCACCGGCTCGGGTATATCAATAATGTCTTCCCTAGACGGGTTCACGGCATCTTGTGTTTCCACCTCGGCCTCGTCAATATCTATCCTCACCTCATTGTTCACATTTGTCTCAACCACATCTTCAACAATCAAAGGAGCCACATCTTTTTGGAACCCAACATCATCATTCACAACTTGATTTTCATTCGAGGCATGCACATCACCGCCTCTCCCACTTCTTTTTATAACCTCCATCACATGATTGTTACCTCCTTTCGGGTTCACTACCGTATCACTTGGTAGAGCACCCTTAGGTCGAGTATTCAACGATTGAGAGATTTGGCCTAGTTGCATCTCCAAATTTCGAATAGAGGTATTATGGGAAGCCAATATAGCATCGGAGTCTTGGTTCTTCTTCATCATTTGTTCGAACATCATTTCTATTCTCCCCATATCACTACCCGAAGAACTAGACCCTTGAGATTGAAAGGGAGGTGGATTATTCGGTTGTTGGTACATGGGGGGCCTTTGAAAGCCTTGCCCCCGGTTGCCTTGATTTCCGCTATTATTCCACCCTCCTTGATTGTTGTTGTTGTTGCTCCAGTTATTATTGTTCCCGTTCCAATTGCCTTGATTCTTACCTTGGTTACCCCAATTGTTGTGTTGATTGTTGTTGTTCCAATTTCCACCACCTTGTTGTTGGTTGTTATTATTCTAATTACCGCCGCCTTGTTGATTGCCCCAATTTCCTTGGGGGCGCCATTGTTGATTCCCTTGGTTTCCTCTATTCCCTTGGTAGTTATTGACATATTGACATTCTTCGCTTTGATCATCATAGCACTCATTCGAATAACCACCACCATCATTGTTGTTGTCAAATTTCTCACAATTACCTTGAGGTGGTTGTTGCCCTCTTTGCCTCCTTTTCAACATAGAAACACCTTCCATTGCATTGACTTGGCGCGGGTTTTGGACTTGTTGCAGTTGCGCCTTCGCCAATTGATTCATAGTTTTTGTAAGCTCGGCAGTAGCTTGGCCATGATCATTCAATTCCTTGTGTAAATGGATGACCGTGGGGTCACCTTGGGGTACATTTGCTCGGCTTTGCCATGCCGAAGAGGTGTCGGCCATTTCATCAAGTACATCACATGCCTCTTGGTAAGAAAGTTTCATAAAGTTCCCTCGGGCTGATTGGTTCACAATGCACTAATTCGTGGTGTTGATGCCCCTATAAAAAGTTTGTTGTATCACTGCCTCGGTCATGTCGTTATTAGGGCACTCCTTCACCATTGTTCTATATCATTCCCATATCTTATGCAAAGGTTCCGTTGGCATTTGCTTGAAAGCTAGAATCTCATCCCGAAGAGCCGCCATATGACTTGGAGAAAAGAACTTGGCAATAAATTTGTCCGCCAATTCATCCCATGTGGTGATAGAATGATTGGGGAGCCTTTCTAACCAATCTAACTCTTTACCCCGAAGAGAGAACGGGAAAAGCCTCAATCTCAATGCATCCTCGGACACGTTTGTTTGCTTGCTACCCCAGCATGTATCTACGAACCCCTTCAAGTGCTTGTAGGCATTTTGATCGGAGGCGCCCGTAAAATACCCTCTTTGCTCTAGCAAGGTCAACATAACATTTGTGATTTGAAAGTTCCCCGCCTGGATTCAGGGAGGAACAATGGCACTCGCATATCCTTGATTCGGTAGCACCCGAGGAACCACTCTTGGAGGTGGCGGAGGAGGTTCTGGGATGTTGTCATTAGCATTGTCCTGGCAGCCTCTTCGTGGTCCTGGAGGTACAACAGGCACCTCATCATCTCCAATATCCTCAACCTCCTCCCCCGCAAGCACATTTTCAAGAGGGTCGTTTGCATTTACAGCCATAGTACCTGAGTAATCGACACAAACAAAATTAGTAAACAAGAAGGAAAGAGAAGCAAAACACAAAACTAACTAAACAGATAGTCAACACCGTAAGCTCCCCGGCAACGGCGCCAAAAAGTGATCGCTGCCAACTCGACGCTACACCAAAGTAGGAAGAGCTGGTCGCAATAGCTTTTACCCGAATAGTGGTCGGGATCGATTTTCACAGGGAGGTAGTAGTGGAGTTGGATTTTCTGTCTAGTCTAGAGATGTGTTTGTGCTCCTAATGTCACTTCAAACATTCTTGGGTTTTTGATTTTACAACTACTATAATAAAACTAATGATTAATGCTAAATTATGCTACTAGAATAGTGCGAAGTTGTATCTAATGGGAAGGAAGGCACTAGGGTCGTGGCATTACCTAGGTGGCTAATTGACGGGTAGATGTTACTAAGGTTAGATTGACATATTTGGGGCTTATGCTATAACCGTTGCACAATTGTACCCACTCTCACACCTCTCGGTAGAGAGAGTGATTTTTGCCCAATTGACTCTCTCGAGACCAATTGGGTAGGCCAATTAGATCAAGCAACTAGGGTTCAAGTAGGGTGATTACTCTCTCGAGATTTAACCCGTTAATTGGGACTATCATTTCTCATGAGTCCATCCCAATTCCTTGTTGGGTCAATTGTGGGGTCATAAACTCTCTTTCTCAAGAAGAGTCAAACCCACAAAGCTTGAATCAGTGTTTGCAACCACCAATCCTTAATTAAAACCTAAAATCAACCCAAATAACAAACACGCAATATCAATCTAACCTTAGATGGCAACACCCATCAATTACCCACACTAGGGTTGAGCCACAACCCTAGCTAATGGGTTTATCTATTCATGCTAGATGCAGAAATTGAAGAAATAGATGAAGAACTAAGCATATTCATTAATTGCTAAGAAGAAACTACAATAATAAAGAGCAAAAGTGCCGAAAATGGCTACAAAAGTGAGTCCCACGAGCGCAGCTAAGTCTGGAATATAAAACTTAACCTAAAAATGGTAAAATGTCCTATTTATACTAGGCTGGAAAAACCGGACAAAAATACCCCTTCGGGGTCAGTGCGGGCCGCGCTAAGGTGACCGCGGCCGCACTGGCTCTTGGACTTCAATTTATGCTTCTCTGAACTTGAGGACTGCGGACTGCGTGAAAGTGTACCGCGGCCGCGGTAGAAGTTGGCGCGGCCGCACTAAAACTAGCGCGGGCCGCATTACTTGGAATTGGCAAAATGTGAGCTCTCTGAATCTCTGCTCCGCGGACCGCACAAAAGAGTAGTGCGGCCGCGGAGCCTGACCGCGGACCGCGTGAGTCGTACCGCGCCCGCGTTGCCTCCAGCTTGAAAATGCCAACTCTTTGAACCTCCTAGTGCGGCCGCGTTCACTTTTGCGCGGTCCGCACTAGGTTCTCTTTTCCTCAATTTACTTAGTCTTTGACACTTGAGCAGATTTCACTCTTTCTTGAGCCGTTCTTTGAGATTTGTCGCTTTGTCGATCAAACCTGCAATCAAGCATAACTTGTGAGTATTTTGGGACTATTTTGTAGCAATTTATAACCAAAGCGTAGGCAAGTAGGGGCATAAAACATGTTAAAATCCCGACTTATCAGTGTCCTGACTGTTCCTCGTCACTACTCCACCAAGGTTAGTCTTAATACTTACTAGGCACCGCTGTGGTGTGCTCATACTACACTTCTGCACATTTTTGTGCAGATCCAGGTATTGTTCGTTAGTAACTGTGCGGATTCTTGTCGAGGAGACTCCAGGTAACCCTGCTGTTGCGTTCGCAGGCTTCAGAGTCATCTTCCTATTTTGTATTCACACTGTTGTACATATTTCCATACAGATGTGTTTAGAAGTTGTAGGGAAACTCTGTAGAGCTTGTGACTTGTACCTCCAATTTTGGGAAGATGTAAACTCTATAAAGATTTCTATATTGAGACAATTAAACTTTCTTTATTATGGTTGATATTCAGCATATGTTAGGCTTACCTAGTCCCTAAGACTAGGTGCCATCACGAAACCCAACGGAGGGGAAATTGGATCGTGACAAGTACACATATCTGGCAACCAATTTTGACATAGGTTTTCTATTATCAAATTTACAATAAAAACTATAGTTGATTATGGTGGTATTATAATTGGGTGGGATTGGAAAAGCCAGATCTGATGTTTTTTTGAAGTGTTCTTGGTGGAGAAGGGAGAAGTGGGCTTGCTGCCGGTCATGGAAATTTCTGGCAAGGTAGGCCGGCCTTCAGGCAAAACTAAAGTAAAAGAAAAAATATGAAAAAAGAGAAAAAAAAAATGAATTTACTGCTTTTTGAGATACTAAACATGCTTTAAGAGAGTGAGAAATACACACTTTGCCATGTCAGCAATATGTGTCTAATTGGAAACACTTTTGGAAGAATTTGGTCTTCAATAAGTACTAGCCAAAGTTTAAGTGAATAAACAAAAATTCGGATAAGTTAAGGTGCCCGCGTATGTATTTGGCCATAAATCATTCTTCTTCTTCTCAGACTTGGGTGTAGGATACAAAATTAATTTTGCTAGCGGAAATATGCTTAGTAGCACAACGGTTTAACACCCAATCTCTTGCATTATCCATAAGATTCGCTTGAGAAATGACCACAACGATTATAGACTTCTAAAAACTGCTCGCGCCCCTTGTTCCTGCTTTAGCCTGTGAGGTATCTTCCGTTTAGTCAAATTTATTTGACTTTACAAGATTATCATTTCTATCGAATCCTCTTCTATATTGAATAATATTTGATGGCTTAGTGCGCCCCCACAAAATAATTATTATTTCCAACAAAGTTTGATCTCAAATAAATAACTCATAATTATATGAAGAAAAACTAATCATTATTCAACATTTACCCAATTGATCAAGAGATAAACAAAGATTACTTTTAGAACATAAAGTACTGTGACGACCCGACCCGTCGTCTCATGAGTTACCGCTCCGTTTCCCCCATTTTCTGCTTCTTTATGCTTCGTTATCAGTGTCTTGTGTGATCGAGTTGGTTTGGAGTGGTTTTAGTAGGAAATGAGACACTTAGTCTCTTTTAAGAAGGCTTGAGTTGGAAAAGTCAACTGGATGTTGACTTATGAGTTAGAGGGCTCGGATGCGAATTTCGATGGTTCGGTTAGCTTCGGGAGGTGATTTGTGACTTAGGAGTGTGATCGGAAGTGGTTTTGGAGGTCCGGTGTGGAATTAGGCTTGAATTGGCGAAGTTAGTATTTTGGAGATTTCCGGTTGATAGGTGAGATTTTGATTCGAGGGTCGGAATAGAATTCCTAGAGTTGCTTTAGCTTCGTTATGTGATTTGGGATGTGTCTGTAAAATTTCAGGTCATTTGGAGGTGATTTGGTTGGGTTTTTGATCAAATGCGTGTTTCGAAAGTTTTAGAAGGACTTAGGCTTGAATTCGATGTAATTTGATGTGTTTGGTGTTGTTTGAGGCGTTTTGATGATTGGAACAAGTTTGAATGATGTTTTAGGATGCGTTGGTGCTTTTGGTTGAGGTCCCGGGGGCGTCGGGGTGTTTTCGGATGGCTAAGCGGGAAGTTTTGGACTTTGAGAAAATGCAGAAATTGCACCAGCTGTGCAGGGATAAATTGGTCTTCGCGATTGCGAGCCTGGGGCCGCGATCGCATAGAAGGTTTTTGGCAGGTGAGGTGTTTCCTCTTTGCGTTCGCATTAGAGGGTCCGCGATTGCGGAAGGTGAGTTCTGAAGCATCGCGATTGCAGTGCATTGGTCGCGTTCGCATAGTACGTTTTGAGGTTTTGGGAAATTTGTTCTTCGCGATCGCGAGCCTGGGGCCGCGATCGCATAGAAGGAAATTATAGCTGGGCAGAAGGTTTTTTTTAAAATATTTCATCCGCGAGCCTAGGTCATTTTTCCACCATTGTTGAGTATTTTGAGATCTCTTTGGGAGAAATTGAAGAGGGATTCGAAGAGGATTGATTGGAGGTAAGTTCTATGAGCCAAAAACGTGATTATATTGTGAAATTAACCTAGAAAGTAGAAATTCATAGAAATTTAACTAAAAATGGAAGAACTAGGGCTTGGGTTTTGACATTTTTAAATTGGAATTTGAAGGGCCATTTGAGGTCGGATTTGAGAGTTTTTGGTATGTATGGACTCGTGGCGAGATAAGGAACCCGTTGATGTGAAAATTTCTGAGTTTCGAGAAGTGGGCCCGGGGCTCGGGTTTTGCTAATTTCGGGGTTTTTGGTATGTTTCGATTGTTTTTGATTGGGTTTTGTTCCTTTAGCATATTGTGACGTATTCGCTCTGGTTTTGGTCAGATTCGACGTGTGAGGAGGCCGATTTGAGAGGCAAGGGCATAGCGAGCTAGAGTTTTGGCCGGTTTGAGGTGAGTAATGAATGTAAATGATGTTCTGAGGGTTTGAAACCCCGGATTTGTGCATCATAGTGCTATATTGAGGTGAGACACGCGCTTGATGATGAGCGCGGGGTCGTTTACTATTGGGGATTGGGACTTGGTCCGTCCCGAGTGATGTTTTTTTTTACCGCGTAATTGATTGAAGGTTATTTGATATCATCATTTTTTTGATTAATTGTCACATTTGGGCTTCGTGCCAACTATTTGAAGCCTTCGGGGATTGCTATCACCGTTTTCTCACTATTTTGACATATTACTTGAACTCAGTCCTATTGTTTAATACTGTTTTACAAACTCAACCACTTTTACTCAGATTTGAAACTTAAATGATATTTCTAATGATGTTTTGGGCTGAGAACTACTATTTTATTATGGCCCGAGGGGCTTATGTGATTTCTGGACTGAGTATGGATCGGGCTGCGCGCCGCAGCAGTATTATATTGGTATTGATACCTGGCCGAGGGCCTAGTTGATGCCACGAGATGACTTGATATTGCGCCTTAGGTCCGGATGGTGATTTTGGACTTGGGCGTATACCTGGATTTGCATTTGGATATTTCTAGAAGGTTTCGGCACTATTTGGTGGAAGTTGGCAATTTCAAGGCTTGTAATGTCATATGTTTGACCAGGATTGAATTTGATGATATCGGGTTCGAATTGTTGTTCAGGTAGTTGGAATAGATTTGTTATGTCATTTGGAAATTGTATGCAAAATTTGGATTCATTCCGGATTGGTTAGGCTTGAATCGGACGCTTAGTTTGAAGTTAGAAGTTTATAAACTTAAGAGATTGATGTTGATCGACGATTCGAGATTTTGATGCTAATATGTGTGATTTGTAGCCTTGAGTAGGTCCGTGATTTATTTTGAGACTTGTTGGAATGTTCGGACGGGGTCCCGAGGGGCTTGGGTGAGTTTCGGTCAATTTCTAGGCCATTTTCTGTTGCTAGTTTTTGGAAACAGCAGTGTGCATCGCGATCACGAACTTTGGGTCGCGTTCGCGATGAGTAAAATGGAAAAATGGCACCTGTGAATCGAGTTCACGGAGGGTTCTTCGTATTCGCGACGAAGAAATTCTGCTGTTACTACGCTGACTTTGGAAGCTTATATCTTACAATCTATAAGGAATATGGAGATGATCTAAAACAAAAGTTATAGCCCTTGATGTCTAGTTTTCCGAAAATTGAAGCATTTTTCATTTGGAATTTTGTACTAAAAGTTATAGCCATTTTACTATAAGCTGTCTCGAATAGTTGGGCAAGCTTGTTTGAATTTGTTCATCACGATCGCGGGGGAGTGTTCTCGATCGCGAAGGGTAAAAATTGAGTTGGAATATTTTTTGAATCGCGATCGTGATGTTGGGGACCGCGATCGCGAAGAGGGACCCCGGGCAATGCTTTAAAACATCAACTTTCGGGATTGTGAGTTCATTTTAGCATATTTTGAGCTATAGAGCTCGTATTGAGGCGACTTTCACCACATGGATTGGGGTAAGTGTTTTATACTCGGTTTTGATTTTATTCCGTGATTCCATCTTTGTTTTTGGCATTTGATTGATCATTTTAAAGAGAAAATGGGGGGTTTTTGTTTGAAATTTCATACAGTGAATTTTTGAGTGTCAACATCGATTCAGAGTCGGATCTGAGTGAAATTAGTATGGTTGGACTCGTAATTGAATGAGTTATCAGATTTTGTGAGTTTTGTTGGGTTATGAGGTTTGGGCCCAGGTTTGACTTTTTGGTTGACTTTGAGTAAAAGTGTAAAGATTCGTCCTTTATCATTTGGGATTATTTCCTTAGGTATTATTTGATGTTTTTGAGTTGTTTTTGGCTAGTTTCGAGCCGTTCCGAGGTGGATACGTGCGGGATGCCATTTCTAGAGTGTCGTTTGGCTTGCTCGGTATTTGTCTTGGCTTGTTTGAGGAAGTATCTTATTTAAACTTGGTTGGCGCACTAGTTGCCTTAATTATTTGTGATAGCTACGTGCTATGGGTGCGCGCATGGGTGGGGTTTGAACCCATGTGCTGACACCGGGGTATTTATCCATGCTCGGGTTGCGTTTAGGCTGTGATAAGCCTAGAATTGACTATTAAGCTTTAAGCTATGATGTTTCTCATATTTGTAATATTGTGTGAACTATTTGAGCCATGTTTGAGTCTACATACAGGTTTAATCCCTGTGTGAACTTGATAAATCCTATTATGTGATGAAAATGCCGATTTGAGCTATGATAGCACACTCTGCACATGCCTACACTTTAGCATGTCATTTATACTAGTCTAGGAGAATGAGATTTTTTATTCATTCATCATATACATGTATTCTTGTTTATTTGCTCCTGTGTGATATGTTTGGAATGGATGCTTATGACCACGCCGGGCGGATTCTGTTGTTATGCCTGTGACCATGCCGCGCGGATTATGATACTATGCCAGTGACCACACGGGGCTGATTGTGTTATTATGTCTATGACCATGCCAGACGGATTATGATATTGTGCATGTGACCATGCCGGGCGGATTGATATTATTAGCACGTGAGTTGTCCGTGAAGCACGTAAGTTGTCCGTGCGGATCCAGATATTGATATTATAGCACGTGAGTTTTTCGTGCGGCACGTGAGTTGTCCGGGCAGCGTGTGGATACGGATCCATTCCCCTAGGGCCACCCTCTAATGTTTCTCTCTTGATGGTGTACACGCGTATTGTGAGAAACCGACGAGTTTCTGGTTGATGTTGGCTCTAGGAGAGCTGTTTACTGTTATTGGATGGGGTTGCGCGTCACAACAGACAGATATTTGGTTATTGCATTTTGTTTACCTTGAAAATGGTAGTGACAATTATATTTGATTTCGTGGTTCTAAGAATACGTGATTCATTTTATCACTGCCTTACACCCTACTCTCCCCAGATCCCATTAGTGGGATTTTAACTGGGTATGTTGTTGTTGTTGTTAGGCAGTAGATGTTAAGCGTAGATAAAGAGAATAAGGAAAGCAAACTAAAGCTATCGCAAAATCGAGCCTCGAGCTGTCTGGAACAGAGGCTGCGAGGCCTATTTAGGGCAGTTAGTAGTGAGCTATTGATGAAGAATCGATGATAATGAAGGCCTCAAAGATGGCCTTCGGTGGTTAATAATGAGCAATAAATGAAGAACAATAAATGAACAATGAATGAACAATGAAAGAATAAGCAATAAATGTGTAGAACAATTGTTAAAGCGAAGAGAGCTAAAAATGTTGTATTTACTGATTATCTGAATCCTCTTACAAAATGACATTGGTCCCCTTTATATAGGAGGGGTAAATCCCAACACAGTACATGTCTAATAAATGACGAAGAAATGCTTCTAGTACAACTATACAACGACCCAATACAGATTTGTACTATTCTTGCAGACTCTGTCAGTCGCCTTCCCGTGCCCTCGGGGGTTTCCCACCTTTCCATGATGAACACCGACTTCTGTTGCTCCTAGATTGACCTTCGATATGCCCCCTTGAGGGAAGTACCTCGGGGTCCGCCTTCAAATTCCACTTCGAGCTCCTTGAGGTCGGGCGTGGAGTGCCACAGAAGTCAAACTCTCCGATTTTGGCCGTATACAGATAGTCCCTGCGTTTCTTAGAATGAAAAGATAAGAAACGATCTTGACTTCAATTTTATCGAACCTCTCGTGATGACGTCTGATTGCGATGTAGGCGTTCGAAATGTCCCGTCAGTTCATTCCCCCAGAAGCATTGAATGCACCGCCGGTTTGTTTCCCCAAAAACATTGGGTGCGCCATCAGTTTTGTCGCCATTTCTCTATAAATAAGGGATTTCTAAAACCAAAGCTTCATTCGTTCTTTCTTCAACAATCTTTAGTCCTTCCCTTTCTCTGTATCCTCTTCTGATCTCTTATTCTCATGGTTCAAACCTGTGACCATAAGGTCATAAGGCAGCAACCTTATCAGTCATGCCATGGCTCTTTTTCGAAGCCTTTCCCCTCTAGGAGGAATTATGCTGAGTTGTTGTTGTTGCTGTTGTTGTTGGCCCGAATCGACGAGAGGAGGGCATCAAATTCTTCCCGTATTAGAAGATATATGGACTGTAAACCGCTGCTCATCTCTCTTAACTTCAACCTGGTGTGGCGCTTCACTCCTTTTGCTTTCCATGGAGTGAGGTGGCACTATCTACAAACTTTTACATCCCACACCGGTGCAATGTCTCAAGAAGTGACTTCACAATAGTAGTGCTGACGAGACCCGTACTCGCCAAGCTTTTCACCAGGACACAATTTTCTTTGCTTGTCAAAAGCTTTTGCTCTTTGATAGGCTATAGACTTTTCTTCATCTATCGCTGCTTCGGAGGAGATCCTCGAGGACAACGTTCTAAAGATCGAAATGAAGTCCCTGAGAGAAAGGTTCTCAAGGATGTTGCCTTTGAGGTCAATCCCTCAAAAGTAGATTAGGCCTTTGGCTGTTGTTTTCTGCTTCTCTGTTTCTGTGTAAGGGCCCATCGTGGGCTTTGTAAAGCATCTTTTACTAATATAAGAATTTCTTGGTTTTGCCTTCGATCTGTGTTGAACTTCATTTTGCTTTCATTTGTGAAAAATCCAAGTATACGACTCTAACGATTGGTCCGAGCACCGGATCCGGAATATAATAATAATAAACCCTTAGGTTTTTATTTGATCAATATGATGCTTTTTAAAGCCATTTGCCATCCCTCGGACTAAGCTTGGATTGGTTTGATGCGAACTTAGGTCACTGGGATTTCCGAGTCCGAGTTGAGCGAGAGCCGTGCCCGGATTTTTGAAGCAAATCTAGTCCTCAAGTGAGAATTTTCTCGAACCCAAATAACCTTTGGATTCACCAATCGGGTGACCGTTTGTTTGATGATATGAAAATAAAGATAGCCCTTAGGCCTTTACAAATAGTCCCCGAGTGAGAGTTTGCTTGAACTCGGCTAGCCCCCAACTGAGCGAAAATTTTCTTTGATCTTAAAATAAAGATAGCCCTAAGGCGTTATAGATAGTCCTTGAGCGAGGACATACTCGAACTCGGGTGGCCCTTGGGCTAAAATAATCGAGAGAGCATTTGCTTGAACTTGAGACGAAGACAACTTTGAGGCTTTAGTAATAGTCCCCGAGTGAGAGTTTGCCTGAACTCGGGTAGCCCATGAGCTTAATAGTAGAGCGAGCTTTTGCTCAAACTCAAAGTAAAGATAGCCCTGAGGCTTTATGAATAGTACCCGAGCGAGAACTGGCTCGAACTTGGGTAGCCTTTGGGCTTAATAGTCGAGCGAGCGTTTGCTCGAACTCGAAGTAAAGATAGCCCTGAGGCTCTATGAATAGTCCCCGAGTGAGAACTAGCTCGAACTCGGGTAGCCTTTGGGCTTAATAGTCGAGCGAGCGTTTGCTCGAACTCAAAGTAAAGATAGCCCTGAGGCTCTATGAATAGTCCCCGAGTGAGAACTGGCTCGAACTCGGGTGGCCTTTGGGCTTTAATAGCCGAGCGAGTGACTGCTCGCGCCCAACTCGTAGATTGTCATTAATAATTTCTGACAATCCGATTCAGTGGCCTCAACTTGGGAGGCGGACAAAAGCCTTTGTGCCGAGGACGAAGAGAGTGATGACTGCCCGCTGGCACTTGGGGGAGAAGAAGTGATGTTGCCTCGAAGTCTACTGAGCTAAAGGTGACTGAGTCGGAGGCTGCTGGAATAGAGGCCGTCGAGGTGGTCCCGACCCGAACTGAGGGAATTGTTAAAGGGAGATTAGACGAAGTCCCCGGGCCGACCAATGACCAAAACACATCGGGTGCCGAGAGGCACCTGGTTGATGAACCCGAAGAAACAAATGATGAAGCCCCTCGAAGGAGGGAGAGGGCCCCCATTGAACCAGTCGAGGTGATCAACGTAGATGAGCCTCTGCCGGGCCCATCATTCTCTCCTGGGCAAATATGGGATGCCCAAGATGTGAAAACTCCCTTCGTGGGGGCATCCCTCGGAAAGAATAGTATGTTTGAAGGATATTTTGCCGGGGTTGAGGAAGGCCCCGATATCAATGCCTCATTGATCTTTGAAGAAGCCGAGAAGCTTCGACAACAGGTAATCTTAACTTGACCGTGGTATTTTGAGTTTTGACTCTTGCTTTTTTGACTCTCTTCTTCTGTGTTGTCAGGATGTGAAGCTCTCCAACCAAGCTTTTTCCAAGTCACAAGCTGAGTTGGCTCGTTGTTAGGACAAATTTAGGAAGCTTGTTTCTGAATTGGACGAACATAAGGCCCTTCATGCCCAAAAGGAGGGGGAGCTAGGTGACATTTGAGCTCATTTGGAGAGGGTATCTGGAGAGCGGGCCGATCTCGATGAGCAAGTAATACGACCTTTGTGGGCTTATTATTGTGCTTCAGTCAATTGAGCATTTGATACCTTAATGTGACATTTTCAGCTCAAGCAAAAAGATGATCTAATGCGAGAGGAGCTTAAAGTCAGAGATACCGAAATCCTTGGGCTGAAGCAGCGCATGGATGAGGTGTCTTCCGATAAAGAAACTCTTCGAGAGAAGCAGACCTCGGTTGAGTGCCAACTTCAAGGGGCGAGGGGAGAAAGCCGCAAGTACAAAGATCTCCATGATGAATTATTTGCTGAGCTACCTGCAGCTAAGTCCGAAGCCTTACGCTCATATCCTCATACCGAAAGGATGCTGCTGTTGCAAATGCTCGAGCCAGGAAGGTATCCGAAGAGGCCGAGCTTAAACTATCCCGAGACTTGGAACATGCCCGATTATGATCTCAGAGACAGGCTCTCGAGGATGTATATACAGGGGGCATCAATTTTTCTGCCGAGATCGAGAGGGTGAAGGCCCTAGAGGAATGATCGGCAACTCTGCTTTCTTCCGATGATGGTTCAGCCAGTAATTCGACCAGCGGCTTGGAGGTTGATGAAGACGAAGGTGAAGTCCCCGAGGGGGAGGAGTCCGTCGACGTTCTGGGGGTCGTGGGCCAGGCCGTTGAAGGCACAACTTTCGAGGGAGCTCCGTCTGGTCAAGTAACGCTGGGGGTAGATTAGGTTTTCATTTTTTCCTTTTTTTGTAAGGGCTCCAGGCGTGAGCCTTGTAAATACGTCTTTGTGAAACTTTATTTTATATATATATATATATATATATATATATATATATA